>NC_090870.1:27029003-27039003 GCF_036669935.1 Montipora foliosa | reverse complement strand
AAAGCTCTTTGTGTCAGAACAATAGGCAACCGTAACACATCACAATTATTCAAGATAGCTGCGCCCGCGAAATTTGAAAGTGAAAATAAGCGATTTTAATATTCACTTTTCTTGACATAAACACTGTTTTAAAAACAAATTTCGAACAAACTTGTTTGCAAACATAAGTTCCTTCGGTTTAAACTTATTTGGTAGTAAGAGTGGAGAATCCCTTTAAAAGGAAACAAATAGAAATTAGGGCTTGATAAAAATGAGCCGTCCGTCTGTTGTTTACACTGCATTTGGTCAACTGGACAAAAGTAAATTTACAGAAAAAAACTAAAAAACTTCGTAAATTGTACTTTAAGTAATAACTTCAAAAACACAAGCATATACTTTATTTTTTTATGTAAATGTAGAAAAAATATATCACTGTTCTTTATTGATCAAAACAAATCATTAGATCCGGGAATCACTTTATTAAGAATTATACCCCGTCTCACTGTAAACTTGTAATGGCTATCCTTCATAGGTGCTTACATGTGGGTTGCCTCGGTGAAGAGGAGCAAATATGGACGCATCCCACGCCTGATCTCACTCAACAAAAAGAAGCAAAAGGAACCGCATTATTTAAGACGGCGGCGTCGACCAAAACGTCTTTAACGCTGTCAGTTTTCGAGTTGAGAAATTCTTTCATGATAAATCCACCTAGGGTAATTTTAAACAAACTAACGGAAATCTCTTCGCCTCGCGTTCCTTCTTTCAGTTGACTTTGCTACATAATTACAGGCTCAAGTTATAAATATTTCATACACTAAAGGGTAAGGGGAGCATTGCATCCTAGCTGTACGTTGTGTAGTCTAGGGCTGCGGATGATACCAACTGAAAGTCCGTCAAAACGCAGAGTCTGTACACAGCCTACGAGTCCGATGTGAGCATCTGAACCAGATTCACCTGAAACCACAGCATAAGCATCAACTATCTGGCCAAAAATATAAGTGCAGTTTTATTTTTTTCTGATTGAGATCGTGGAAAGGCATCTGTACTACGAAACAACCGCACAATAAGGGACAGTTTTCTGTTATGTCCCTTACTTGAAACATTCTTTTTACAAGCCAATTTCACTAAGTGTCACTCTATGACACGTACTTCTTGCCTTGTCTTTTCAAGATTCCGTTTCGTGCTTGTGATGGGCATCGTAGGGTAACAAATTGCGTTTATTCTTGCTTAGCAAAACAGCTTGCGACGAACGACATTTTAGTTTAAGTGCCATTCCTGTCACTCGTTCAGTCGGGGGTCAAGAGGCGCATTAAAAGTGAAATAATCAATTCGTTTCAGCCGGAGAATCACTCTAAGTTACCTCCTGAGTTTTTTATTCCATGTTCCTGCAGTTATGGCGCAAGTTTGAAAAGTGTGTCCGTCTTGATAAACAGCAAACTACATTTACCCTAAATGTGTAAGCATATATTTGTACCAAGTTACCTGGTAGTCCTCCAATATAGAAGGTTCCATGCTGAAGTGTGAATCCGGAGGGCAAAGATGCCTCCACCGGCAAATGATCATCAACTTGAAACTCAAAATGAGAGAAGTTTCGCCTTAGAATAATTTTGTGGAATTTATTATCACAAAGATAGAAGGAGGCGTTCTTTTGTCCATCTACTGGAATGCCTGGGTCGGTCCAAGAGACTACACGCGAGTTTTCCTCGACGCTAACATTGAGAGTAATCTGCAATTCAAGAGAAACGGCTCAGTGAGATAGAATCGCTTGTTAGAAGCCTGCACGTTTTAACATCACAAAGCGAGGGGGTCTCTCCTTTACTCAACACTATTATCATCAATGTAAATCCAGCCTCTGCGATGTGAAGCGATGGTTAGCATGGCTATTTTTTTTCAAAGTTCTAGTTGTCGGTCCACACCCAAGTACCTGATTTGCTCAACGAAACGTCAACGTCATCTAAAACGCCACTGCGACATATAAATTTGGCCTTTAGTGGCCTTTATGCTTATATCTTGGGCCCACAGTAATTGGCGTCAGCTGTTGTGGTCACCCTGCCTTACCCAGTATTTGTTTATTTTTTGTTTACGTCGTCATGTCTTGTTAATAGTTAATTTAGAAGGCGAAGTTTAATAAATAAATTTCCCGGTTCTTTCACAGACTTCATTGTGTTAATCGTGGGCGAGAGATCCCGGCTATAAAGGGATTGCTACGAACGCTCTTGAAGGAAAGACGGAGAATAATCTATTCATTGCTGTGTGACCTGTATGCTTATATCATGACGAAACCCTATCATTTTGGTATTTTTGCCACCGCCATAGTACGGACAAAAAAAAAAAACAATGAAACGAAACGCGATAATTTACTCTCTAAACCAAAATTAGCTTTTCGTGACGTGGCGAATTTATACTAGAGACGAATAACTCGTCTAAGACGATTTATCCGTCTAAGACGGGTATTTCTTCCGCAATTCGTCTTCATGTAGATCCGGTGTTAAGACGAATTAGGGACCAAAATTCGTCTTCGATTGATTCGTCTGTCAGCCCGTCTTTGAGACGAGGTCCCTACTTCGCCTAAACACTGGATTTACATCAACACGAATTGCAGACGAAATATCCGTCTTCGACAGATAATATCCCACTTTTGATATATTAAAATTCAGTTCTAAACAAAAGGCATCATCTCAAGGCTCTGGGGAATAAACTCATACAAATCCTTATATTTTAATATTCCCCAGAGCCTCGAGATGATGTCTTTTGTTTCGGACTGAATTTTAATATATAGAAATCGGTCTATTCGTCTTACACGAATTCTTTCTCTCTAGTATAAATTCAGCCATTACCTTAGTGTAAGGTCTTTGCTTAAAATCCTTAATAATTGATTACTCACTTGTCCGTAATGCTGCTCCAAGAGCATGGATACTTGCCCCTCGGCAATGTATAACAGAAGGCCGGAACGGGTTGTTGTACGGAAGATAAGCTCTATGTTTGTCTTGTCAGGCATTGAGTAGCTCGTGTCTGTAAAGGAGAGAAAATTGCACGATCATTCAGTGTCACAAACGTAAAACATCAGAGGCAACAAAAGGTTGCAGTTGTCACTTCGACCATCAGGGGTGGCGCATGGCCCTGACCTTTAAAGTGGTACTATGACCAAAAAATCATTTCCTTTTTTTCTTCAAACTTTGAAAGCGTGTTTGCTCAAACACCTAACTGGCAAAATTTTGAGCTTTTAGTTTTATCCAAAGGCTGTTTATTTTGAGTGTAATAAAGTTTTGAATTTCACGGTCCGCTATGCTACGCCGAATGTGACAAAATATCAAGTCCGCTAAAAATAAAACAAGTCACACAATTTACAATCAAGTTGCCAACAATTAGCATCAATTTGTTCGTTGACCAAATCACATTCCCAGCAATTTCTGTTACCTCTCTTGTTGTACAATTCATGTATTGAAGGACCGGGACTCGAATGTCAAGCTCCATGTTTGCAAGTGAAGATGCATGTTTTATAAATCAAGAAGAGAGAGGATAGCTTTTGATCAATTCTATTTTCGAGGGGGACTGCACGAGTAATGGCGGGCAACCCGTTTATCGTCCCAATATGGAGTTTAAGAAATGACGACTGCTACGGCAACGACAACACCAAAAAACAGTAATATCACCTGTTTATATGAGGCGGGCCAGTCCGGTTAGGCCTGCTTTGCCAAAATCTCGGTTCATGCCTGTTTTTATTTAGTAAAATTTCGGTTCGTTTATATCAGAAGGCGGGCTGGCCCACCTGCCGAGATCTCGGTCTGAGCTACCGAGATATCGGCAAGCCAGGCTGAGAAATTCTCATATAAACGGTGAAAAATTCTCATGTCGTGTGGGTTGCCTTGAAAACGTAGCCGGAATTGCATAATCACAGGATTATTTTTGCATCTTTTGTTTTAAAACTGATGCCATTCCCTACTTGCTAGAGCTAAAATGAACCTTTCGTTTCGAACGTCAAAGCAAGAAAATTCACCAGGTGCCCCATGCGTGACTTTGACGGTTACAAGACACGTAAAGAAATTCCTAAAATTCATCCCGGTAAACCTGGCTGAAATCGTCCATATAAACACTTCATCCCTTTTACCCGGCCAGCCCGTCTGACAGGGCTGGCTCGCCTCTTATAAATTAAACAGGCCCTAAAAGAGGATGAAATTATCATGCTGCACGTGCAGCACGCATTTTTGTGAGGCATTTGTCTCTCGTACTCATCAAAACAACAACGTGAAATGACCAATTTTCGGGTTTTGACGACAACATGGACAACAAACAGTGAATGTTTTGTTCTTTCTCTTTTCTTCAAATCCGTTCGTACGATTCTGGTTATCGAATACTTCGCCTATCTTACACAACATAAACAAGATGGAAACGTCGTGAAACATTTATGCACCTATCAATGTTAAGCTGCTGGGGGGGGGAAAGCCGGGCAAAGGCGGGGGATTTGAACTCCGATCATCTTTTCAGTTCAAATGCCCGACCCCAGGGAAATTAACCATGGTTAAAAGAGTGCAAATTCTCCGTCCCAGGGATATCAGTGTTGTTCTCTATTTTTTTTTTAACGAAAACTAGTGAGCAGCACAAAGGAAGACTTCTTGTAGTTGTAAGCTTTTTTCGTTTATTTCCTACGCATTTCGACTCTTACTACCGAGACTTCTTCAGGGAATGAATACAACTAGCAAGGAACAGCATATATAACACGTTGTGTGCGTGAGTGAAACTTTCGATAGAAGTGAATAATAACTCAACTATGGTGTAAACGGGCGTAGCAAGGAACGCCTTAATACCTATGTTATTGCATCTTGTTATATTTTTGGGGCCATACAATTAGCGCTAATCGTCGGAAATAAACGAAAAAAGCTTACAACTACAAGAAGTCTTCCTTTGTGCTGCTCACTAGTTTTCGTTAAAAAATTGTTTCCAGTCATTCTCGGTCATCCAAGATGGCCGATATTGGCGTTGGTAGGTCCCAGTCTACTAACGGTTGAAGTCAAAAGTTCCGACCCCCGGGACTCTGCAAATGATCACAAGTCCCTACCGCGGGCAGACTTGTTACGTCAAATCCCCTGCCTTTGCCCGGCCCCCCCCCCCCCCCCCCCCTAGCGGCTTAACATTGATAGGTGCATTAGGATAGCTCAAGCTAATAGTTTGAAGTAACGTTTTCGTCGCCGTAGCCTTCTTGGTTTCTTAAAGGCCGTTTACACGACAGAAAAATTTGGGTCCGGGCCCGTCAAAAAAGCGGTACGGACTCATAACTTTTGTAAAGAACACTGGAGTTTCCACAGGGCCATAGGCGCCTATGGCCCTGCAGAAACTCCAGTGTTAAGCGGTACGGACTCATAACTTTTGTAAAGAAACACTGGAGTTTCTGCAGGGCCATAGGCGCCTATGGCCCTGTGGAAACTCCGGTGTTCTTTACAAAAGTTATGAGTCCGTACCGCTTTTTTGACGGGCCCGGACCCAAATTTTTCTGTCGTGTAAACGGCCTTTTAAACTTCCTAATGTCTCCTGTTGTCAGTTTGTGTAGCCATAATTTTCTTGTGGATTATATTGGCTACTCAAACTGCTTGCTGTAGATGTGCTTCATTTTGCTGATCATTCGCAATTGGGTCTCTGACCGAGTTCCCCCCCCCCCCCTAGCGGCTTAACATTGATAGGTGCATTAGGATAGCTCAAGCTAATAGTTTGAAGTAACGTTTTCGTCTCCGTAGCCTTCTTGGTTTCTTAAAGGCCGTTTACACGACAGAAAAATTTGGGTCCGGGCCCGTCAAAAAAGCGGTACGGACTCATAACTTTTGTAAAGAACACTGGAGTTTCCACAGGGCCATAGGCGCCTATGGCCCTGCAGAAACTCCAGTGTTAAGCGGTACGGACTCATAACTTTTGTAAAGAAACACTGGAGTTTCTGCAGGGCCATAGGCGCCTATGGCCCTGTGGAAACTCCGGTGTTCTTTACAAAAGTTATGAGTCCGTACCGCTTTTTTGACGGGCCCGGACCCAAATTTTTCTGTCGTGTAAACGGCCTTTTAAACTTCCTAATGTCTCCTGTTGTCAGTTTGTGTAGCCATAATTTTCTTGTGGATTATATTGGCTACTCAAACTGCTTGCTGTAGATGTGCTTCATTTTGCTGATCATTCGCAATTGGGTCTCTGACCGAGTTCCTCTTCACAACTTCGGGAACTGGGTGAAGATATAGTGACATGCGAGGAACGAATATTCCTGCTTGGGCTGATTGAAAGATCCGCCAGTAGACAAAGATCCTCGATACTTTCAGCGGCCAATGTCTCGCTCAGATTTACTCGCCTTTGTAATCATTTTGCCACAGGAATTGATCAAAAGCTGTCCTCTCTCTTCTTGATTTATAAAACAAGCATCTTAACTTGAAAACATGGAGCTTGACATTCGAGGCCCGGTCCTTCAATATATGAATTGTACAATAAGAGAGGTAACATAAATTGCTGGGAATGTGATTTGGTCAACAAACAAATTGATGCTAATTGTCAGGGACTTGATTGTAAATTGTGTGACTTGTTTTATTTTGAGCGGACTTGATATTTTGTCACATTCGGCGTAGCATAGTCCGCCATTACGCACGTTCAAAACTGGCCGGTTGGATCTAGAGAAAATGACGTCATTTACTCACTAGATTAAAATTTCAGCGTGTAAACGCAATTTATTACATATGCAAAACACGGGTTTAAAAGTCTGAAAGCCCGAAACTCCCGTGCTGCATATTAATTTGGCCGCGTATGCACGCATTGCATTCTTAAACCAGTGAGTCTTTGACGTCATTTCTCCTCGACCCAGCTCTCTCAAGATTTTAAAGTTAGTAATGGCGGACCAATAAATAAGAAAATTCCAGTTAAAATAAACAGGTGTATTTTTAAAATCAGAACTTAAAACTTGGGTCAGTTAGTGTTTAGTTAACATAGTTTTGAAATCCAAAGAAAAAAAATAATTTTTTTTTGGTCGTAGTACAACTTTAAACCTTTTAGGTTTCAATGGTTTCTATTCTGGGTTAGCGCCAGTCGATGTAGGCTCGATTTCCGCCGCACACTCGAGTTCGGGTATCCTCCCCGAGAAGAGACGGCTGGACGCGTGAGCGATAGATTGTGTCTGTGACGTAAATTCAAAATATAATTTATGCCAAGTCAATAGTTGCGGGGAAATGAAATAAACACTGATTTTAAGAAAACAGAAATTACATAACAATGCTTAAAACGTCTGTGCGAAGTTTCCAGAAGATACGAGCTTGAGTTTGTGGTTAAATGATCAGAATGATCAATGTGAGTTTGAATTCAACCGGCGAATCATCAAAAAAATCTTCGGCGGCTTCAGCTCCCGGTCGACCTCATCAGCCCCCTCGTTTTGCCACCAATAAACTCAGCAGTACTTTCAATTGATCTTGAGGAATTTTACTTGCTCTTACATTAGCGAAGTATGAGAAAATTGCAATAGAAATGGATTTGAAAGCCGTATTTTGACCTTGGCGCCAACTGGAAAATCAGCGAAGTTTGCGAACTCAGGCCGTAGAAAACGACACAATTCCCATTCTCCAGCTTCTCGAACACTTTTCCTTGTCGCAATCTTGGATGTTTCCTACCTTTAAAGCACTGTAAACCTCGAACAGGCCGGGTCAAAGAATACCTTCGCAGCCAAAACATATAATTTATGCCAGACGGATTTGTGCAGGCGAGTTTCTGATTGGCGGAGATTAACAATGGCTCACCTCACGCGTCCAGCCGAGATTTCGGGAGTGAGCGCTGGCTCATTTCCCGAAACAGCGGCTGGTAATCGAGCCTACAGTCGATGGTGACAGAATTTCCTTCAGCGTCGGAATGTTCTCGTCAAAAGCTATGCATGAAAAAATCGGAAGGTCGCAAGAGAAATTTGCAATTGTGATGGAGATCGAAGCCACATCGCGCTTGCGAAGAAGAGTCAACCAGGAACAATTTCTTTTCTCATTCAAAAATCACAACATACTACCGAGTAGCCTAGTTTCCATATGCGCAAACAGTTTGCGTAAATAGAAACGCCTTTTACATCCATCCCCGACCAATCGCTGCTGATGATCGCAAACAAGACGGAAGACATTCCGTCTTGTTTGCGACGAGTAGCAACGCAAAAGCGAGGAACAAAGACATGGAGACACAATCGTCTGTTTCCGATTGTTAGCGATCTTTGTGCAAGTGATACGTTTTGACAAATCAGTGGCAAGTATAGGTAATAAAAATGGCGTCCGAGTACGATTCTGGCAATGAGGATACTCCTCAAAACAGTGTGCATTTAATAAATATCATGCATGAAGAAATACCCCGCCAAATATACCTGTAATAAGATTCTTGATCATGAAGAGCCAGTTCCGGCACTAGTTTTGATACTGGCTATGCTGCTGTCGTTGCTGCTGCTCGAAAATGTATCGAACTCAGAGTCGGCGACGTCTCTTGACAATTCTTTTCTGTCTTCTTTGTCACAACAACTCCAACAGAAGAAGAAGTTGAGCACGACACAAACACCTTATGTTTACCAGTGCCATCTTTTATTTTCGCGCCTTTTTTTACGATTTCACGAGATCAAGTTGCGTAAAGCAATATGGAAAACACAATCGCAAAAAGTGATGGGGGTTAGCGATCGAGCCATCGCAAACTGTCTGCGACCTTGTTACGTGTGCATGGAAACTAGGCTTTTACGCGTTCGTTCATTCACCTGATAAATACCCGATTTATCTGCCACAAAAATTCTTACCGTAAATGATGTAACCGTCACCGCCAAAGCCAGCTTGTGATTGTACCTCTCGGTAGCATGGCTTGTAACTGTAGCTTGAAGTATAGGCGTCCCTATCCATCCTACAAATGTTTATGTACAAAACATTGTCAAAGGAACTTCGATGCTTCGAACCGTAACTTGAAAGACATCAAAATGCTAGTACAAATGATCGTAGTTACTTTATGCTTAGGTTTAAATGTATTGTTTTTTATGTATAAAATGAAAGCCGTTATTTATAAGACAACAACAACAACAACAACAACCAACTTTATTTTACGAGGGTGAGCACCCTCCAATAAAATGTTCTCGATGAAAATTGTCAATAATTGAAATATTGATTTGGAATCTCGTTACATAAAAGATTATGAGAACATACTGATCAAAATGTTTGTTCTAGATGCAACGATCTATTTGCATACCTGGGGTTGAAAATCTTGGTATGAGAGTCGGCGTTTTGAATTTGTAGAAGACCAAGACACCCAATGAAACCGGCTGCCTTGCTCTATTTGAAAGAAACACAGAAAGAGTATCAGTAACACCTGGTTAGCGAGGGGTCAGCAGGAGCTGCGTAGCGGGTAAAATAAAGTGAAACAGGGCTCATGATGATGTAAAACAAAAGAAGAAGGGATGCTGCTGTTTTAACTCTACCCACCTTGTTTGGTGCGAAAAGTCAAAAGTCGGCATGATTAGCTTTAAATCGTCTTTGAAAATGTAGCAGACGACAGATAAATTCTGGGGAGAAGACTGGGAGTGACAGCACGAATAATGGCTGCTAATAGACCACCGCTAACAGCCGCGGATTGGTCAATAGAGGTAGCAGACGTTTCTGTTTCCCTTTAAGAGCCCATTTCTCGAAAGTCCCAAACACATTTTTGGGCCGAAACTGCAATATACTGGTTTTTTTTTAACATGTTATCATAACACCAAGTATTTGGTAACTGAAAATCTCTCTGTTCTCAAGATACTAAGGGATAGTCTTCACGCTTGGGAGAATGTGAACTAATTAAAGTGGCGGCATTTCTGGTAAACTATTAAGAAGATACTGCCTTCAGTTTACTCAGGTAAGGGTCAAAGGTGAACAACTAGCTTATGGCTAGCAATAACCAGTAACAAATGAACTGCATCCAAAAATATACTTGCAACAGCCTTACTTTCGCTGGCTTGTCATCTACCAGTCGCCTGTACTCTTTCCTTACTGGAGTCAACCTTCAGTCGCCTGATTAACTGAATATCTTA
>NC_090870.1:26971503-27001503 GCF_036669935.1 Montipora foliosa | reverse complement strand
CATTGCAATAACCACTTAAAACCGTTAAACAACATGAAAGAAATACAGCTAAAGGAAAAAGAAGAGTGGACTGACACGAATGGACAAGATTGAAACTGATTGCATTTGGGTAACCTTGAAAAAAATAGGCCCGACAATGGCAAATCGTCAGGATAAACGCAGTTTTTGCTCAGAATCATCTTGTTTACATGTGATGTAATGATACGCTTATCAGCAAAGGAATTCCACATTACTATTTTCGAGCTTTAAACTCGGGATAAACTAAAGCTTTCCCGAAACACCCTAAAAGAACGTGACAGCCCCTTTAAAGTCGCGTAATCCAGCGTTGTAATTGGTCAGAAGATCTTAAGGACCTTACCTACTATTGTTATTGCGCATACGTTCTGCGCATCTCGAGATATTCGGATTTCCTATCGGCTGTGCTTATTAATACAGGGATATTTTTGCGCGGTTCAAAACTATGCGGAGAAAGAAGAACTCAGCAAGTGCTGTTGGTTTCCAAATAGAAAATTGGGGGTAACCATGCATTTTTCAGAGATAATTAAGCTTTAGTTTGAAAAAGAACGCCTACATTGCTTTGTATTTTAAAGCTTTTTACACATATTGTTGATTAATTATCTTGGAAAAATGCGTAGTTACCCCCACGTTTCTCTTTGGATTCAAATAACACTTGTTAAGATCTGCTTTTCCCACATAGTCAGTAAACCGCGCAAAAATACCTTTGAATTAGTAGGCACCATCCTTAACGTCATCACAAATACGCGCCCTCTGGGAAGAAACGTTGGGTGTTCATGAACAAAGTATTGAATGCCTTTTTCACTGTATTTCCTTTGATTGTATCATTTCACCAGTGAGCTCGTTTTCTAAATTGCATTATCATACTCCCAGATTTAGTTACAATGTATTCTTAAAGAGGAGTGTTTCACAGATACCCCCGGCCTCGCAACACCGCTAACATCATCATCAGCAACAAACTAACTTTACATGCGCCTTCACGTTAATGACCAGAAAACGAGTCAAAGTACTTTTTTGTGATTTAGATCTTTGATGAAGAATGATATCATTTACCTGTCAAGTTCGTGTCCCTGGCTTTCGTTTCTTCAAGGAGTTTCATACTTCTGTCTTCAGAAGAATACATTTCCATCCGTAATTCAGAGCTGATTGATGTTAGATTTTCCAGCTTAAGAGGGAGAAATTCAACATTGTGGTCACATTAATACCTGTAGCAATTGAAAAAACTGAGAGAGAGAAGGTAGGGCATGGCTCCTAAAAGGAGTAAAGAAATATCAGCAATTAGCAGTCTGGGATCTGTTCTTTCCCAAACTCCCGAACAGCCACTTTAAGGAACTGAGAAGCACTTAGTCTAACAACGCTTTCTACTTGACAGAACTGACCGGCCAGTCCGGGTATTTGGGAAGACTAACTCTACAACGCCTTCAAATTAACGCATTTCGAGGATGACATTATACTCTTCCAAAACAATGCGAGGGATGCAAGAGTTCCTTGAAATTGTTCCATTTTCTTTGCAAACTGACGGGTCTGTTCGGCCAGTCTAAGAGTCTTTTAAATGACATGTTAATGAGAAAATAGACGCCTTCCACAGGAAAGAACAGAGCAATTTGTATCACCTAAAATAGCGTTGCCAATGACAAGTTCCCCTTCGGGGGATGGAAAACAATTTTACTCACCAAAGAGATATGAAAAGGTGTTCGGTCAGAACTGAATCAAATTAAGTAAGAGCGAGTTCCAAACCCTCTGAGGTGTAACTAGGATGCCTCAAAGGTTCAGTGACGAGGTTGCAGCGGTCAGTGCAGTCGCCTGCGGGCCACAGGCTCTTCGATGGGCTAGTGAGAAAGAGCTTTCACGTTGTACTCAACCCCTGTCACATGAACTTTTTTCCGAGTATCCACGAGTCAACATCGATTAATAAATCTCTTAAGCTTTCATGTTCTCGTGTTCCCCGCTAGGAGAGTCTACTCAGAGGCTACGCCAACGGAACCAGACTAACACCCCCTTCCCCCCCCCCCCCCCGCCCAGTCCACTGTTTCGGTTTACTAACTGAGACATGGTAAGTCGTCTACGGATTGTCATTTGATTTTCTTGCGTGGTCAAAGTTCACAGCAGCTTGAGGTCCAAACTATCGATTTGAAGGTGGGGGCAATATCTCTTCTCTTTACTACACGAAACAAAAATATAAATTATAATAACGGGAGACTGAGGAGGATTTTGAACTCACCCGGCTTTCAATTTGTTGTAAATCCTGGTTGATCTGTTGAGATGTTTCGAGAGATTGACTCGCTAGTCGTACGACTTCTTTAAACGTTTCAATGGCATTAACTGCTCGGGCGCCATGAGATAAGGTTCTGTTAAACTCACTGCAGGACACAAACAACACCAGACATGATACTGTATTTCTCACTCGGTACTATTTGTGGTTAATTTGATCAACGATTGCCGGAATAAAACGTATGCTCAGCTCCTTTCACTGAGAAATAAGATCAAATCAAGGAAATACAATCGCAGAGCGAGCACGGAGCGCTAGTCACAATCAACGCAGAAGCATACTTGATTCGCCTATCGTGTGTGAAGGAAGTTGGCCAAAAAATCCCTTTGTTTGCCTTAAGTCAGATGTACGGAATTAAGCGCGAGTTCTCTGTCAAACCTTCGTTCCCAGGACTCTTTCATTCGCCCCACTCCAAAGCGAAGGGTAAGGTCCTGAGAACGAGGTTGCCCTGTCTTCTTTGTGTACAAAAAAAGTACCGGCATGCCTCTATCACAGAATTTCAAGAAAACAGTGAAGTCACAGCCAAGTGACAGTATTCCGCCCATTTAAGCTTGGGAGGGGTCGCTAAAGGTAAGATTAAAGGGCCACTAGTTTTTCAGTGATTTCTGTTGTGTGTTACCCTTTATAAATAAAGTTGATCATTATTATTATTAATAATAAAAACTGCGGGAGGAGGAGGAGAGGAAGATCAATTTTACCATGACTGCAGAATTCTCGCGTGCTCATTGGCGAATTTTTATTGTAAATAAGCGGACAAACACAAAAATTTATAATT
This sequence comes from Montipora foliosa, assembly GCF_036669935.1. Lineage (NCBI taxonomy): Eukaryota > Metazoa > Cnidaria > Anthozoa > Scleractinia > Acroporidae > Montipora > Montipora foliosa. The sequence goes on along the minus strand of NC_090870.1, from coordinate 26,998,444 downwards.
TATGCGAAACTGACGTGATATTGCTCGCGTCAGATTGAATGAAATTGAAGTTTCTCGCATTTTTGTCTCGCGTTCTTCTCGTGTTTTGACCTATTTTTGACCCCTCTGCCTTTTTTGTTATTGTGTCAAAGTAGTCTGCGGATCCACTCGGCTATCGCCTTGTGGATCCACAGCTACTTTGACAATGTTATGACAAAATTCATGATCAATATCCGGACAGACGCATGAAAAACTAACATCAATTTGTTAATTTGAGCTATAACTGACCTCTGTATTTTACGAGCTTCATCAGTAAGGTTAGCAGCATGACCAGTGGCATTCTTTATCACACTATGGTTTGCAGCTGATAATTTTGGCACCATAGTTGTTAGAGAAGTGTTTAGGCTGTCCAGATCATTCATCAAACCGCCCACAAGGCTATCAGCTTCCTAAAAGAAACAAAGGTAGAGATAATAGAATCATCACCATCACCATCTCCAGACATTATGCCACTGACCAGCTTAAGCCAGTGGAAGGGTTTTAAAGCCCAACAGTAACGTCCAGCAACCCACCGCATAAGCCACTGCCAACCATACTATATGCGCTCACAGGGATCAGCAGAAAACTTGACGCCATGTCTTGACAAATCGCAAGCCTACAACCCGTGGGGTAGCAACAAAATCGCAAAGATAGCATTTATGATCGATCCATGGTCCACTCAATCGTCTAGTAGCATCCTCCTCCTTCTTCAAGTTAACATTATTCCACCCCCATCTCCCACAAAACCAAACCTTTCCCTTTTTTCCCATATCGTTTCGGGATGTTAACACTGGGACGTCTGAATGAGTGGTGCTCTGAGGCTAGCTATGCAAACATCTTTTTACTTTCAGCACGAAAATTACGTTCACAAGACACCATTTTGGCACTGTAGGAAAAGTTGCCATAGCAACATTGTAATTTCACATGTGAAATTATGAATTGACGCTGAAATTTCGCGCTAAAATGAAGGAGTAATTTGTCAACCAAGTTATTATGCGAGGAATCAACCCCGACATTGGTTTCATCACATGGTATAAAAGTTATTCTTTTTGGACATAGCTCAACCCAAAAAAAACATGGAAGGTTTTTCAATAACACATTCACCCTCGCAACTTATCTCATAAGACAAAAGTGTTTTGGTACCTGATAATCACTTTGAGCCATGTTTATATCTTGCATGCTGTCATTTAAAATCCCATTGATTGTCTGGAGTAACTCCTCTGACTGACGAACTTTGTTTCCTGTCTGCCTGATAAGGTTCTGTCAAAACAAATATCGAAGAAATGAAATAAGTATGTAAGTAAGAATAAGTAATAACGATAGAAATACACGGAAAACAGCTTAGATAAAACCAAAGGTGATACGAGAACGAATAAAATAGCACTGATTCAAGTTCAGAAGAATGATGGGGTCCAAATAGTTTTCATAGCTTTTCCTCTCTGCTGTAAACAGTTGTGTATGAACCGTCGCTGTTAAACATAACAGCTTTTGTTTTGGTGGTACCTCATTTTAGGGATCATGAAATGACATATGAAAAAAATCAACTTCACATGGCCACCCTAAAGAGGTTCTAGTTCAACACCAATTAGAATATCAAGCCAACTGGGCCGGAGGGAGTTGGTCAGTTTTTGAGTTCGTAATAACACCGTCCAGGATGTCGATTTGAGAAGACTATACATGAAGCCTCAGGTTACGTCCACTGGCCTTTCAAGGAAACAGACTGATACAACCCTCACGGCCTTTCGACATTAAAATAAAGTAACTGCCATTGCAAAACGGTCGGGCGATTTGTATCATGCATTCAGGATCGAATAGGGAATCAGCAGTGTTGGACTTTTCCCGGAGAGGGGAAACCTGAGTACCCGGAGAAAAATCTCTCGGTGCGGAGTAGAGAACCAACAAACTCAACCCACAAATGACGCCGAGTCTTGGAATCAAACCCGGGTCACATTTATGGGAAGCGAGTGCTCTCACCACTGCGCCATTGCTGCACCCCTGCTTTGAGTCAATATGAGAAACAAATGATACTGCCGAAAATGTGAATGGTCAAGAGATCTAAGAAATGGGATTGCAGAAATGAATGGAACATAAAATAACATACCTTCGTTTGATTTATTAGAGCAAGAGCGTAAGTAATAAATTCTGTAACTTCTTGAATTCCACGCTCCGTTTGATTGGATTTTGACTGAGCTTCATTCAGACCACTGTCAATGCCCATTACTGTGTCGTTAAGCTCTACTGACTTGTTTTTTTGGCTTGTGACATTGTATCTTGCAGACATTGCAAACGTATAGGCAGTGTGAACATTCTGGAGGGTTTGATCAACTAGCTCCAGTTCACCGTCATACATCTTGAACATGCCACCAGCATCTATACCAGCTAAACTTCTGTTTGCGTAATCTCTTAGATTTGTCAATGCTGACAGGATACGAGAAACTGTACTATTCAATTCTGGAAAAGAAACGAATAACCATTTGTTAGAAAAATGAAGTTTCGATACTGCACGATACGACCCACAACCGGCCACTTGAATGAGTGAAATTTAGCAAAGTTCTTTACATGAAACAAAAATAGAAGAATGTTTTCAGAGACAAAAGGCACAAGGTGCGCACGATCTGAAGAAATTCATAATGGTGTTTGTCTTAAGCCTCTATAGAGTGTTTTCTCTTGACGTCAAGGCGGTCATGTTGGTGTTCCTAAACAATGGAACGGCAGCCATAATGGTGTTCCCAACTAATCATCCGGGAACTGAGCTCTATTATCATTCAAACGTTTTCTTTTGTTTGGGTGAAAAAACATGGTTACTGATCACCTTAGTGAAAATTCAAAAATGATGTATTGCCACGCTCCAATGAATTCAAATGACTTTTGTGCAGTGGTAGACGTTCACAAAACAGACTTCCGTTGCTAAGAATAATTTCTGTGAAATTCACGAAATTCACTACTTTCACAATCCCATAATACACCTCTATTACCCCCCAAAACTTTTGCATAACCATTGTTTGCAATTTCTCCTGGGACATGAAAATGTCCCAAGAGAAGTCGAAAACAATGCCTATGCAGATTTTTTGGGGGCAAAAGAGGTGCATTATGGGATTTGTGCAAGTAGTGGATGATCACAAAAGGGGCGAAAACACACTGTCCAAAAAAGCGTTTGAAGACTTGACAGAAATAAGAACCGACGGACCCGAGCAAGGGAATACCAAACTGAGGAAACAGTGGCGCTTTTTCTTGGTGCACCAACAAGTGATGAGGATAAGCACGGTGACCGTTAGACCCATGTGAGCCGTTGTAAAAGTCGGCCACATAACATTTATTATTTCTCTCGGATAGTACGCGCGCTCTGATTGGCTACAGCAAGGCCCACTGACGTCAAGCTAAAAATGAAATTTTGATGCAGCATTTTCTTGCAAGTTTTCGTGTCATTAATGTGAAACTGTTGGAATTTTGCAAGCGACTATTTGAAAAAGGCAATAGGATTTATTCGTTTTTCAGATTTTTATGCATGCCAGTCACTTGTGGGAGTTGACCATTCCGCTTGACCTCAACTAGTCTCCTTTCCCGCGCGCCTGATTACCTCAGACATATAAAAAATAACTTACTAGCCTCGTTTTCTCGGTCCGTATTGTAAACTATAGAGCCTCGTGTTTTCTGTTGATCTATGGCCCAAGTGAAAAAACCCACGGCAAGTAAATCGGTCCGTAACTTAAAGTACGGAACCCGAAATCGGTTAGTGAAGGGTATGTATAACCCTTAACACAAACAATTCAAAAATTGTCATAACGTTGCCCTGAGAAGCACTTAACTGAGCTAGTAAAGTGAAGGTTACTTCTCACCTGTAACATTGTCCTTTGCAGCCTCAGTATTATAATACAATTCTTGAATCCTCCTTAACTGGTTTAAAACAAGGTCTCGCAAATTATCATTTTCCAGTGAGGTGTTCTTTATCTACAGATGACCAAAAACTTGTTTGAGCATTACTATTTTCATAAATAATAATAATAATAATAATAATAACAACAACAACAACAACAACAACAACAACAACAATATTTCATGATTTAGCTCAAACCTATGGATAACCTATTCACGATGGGCAACAATGAGAAGAAAGTTAATGTTGGTATTAAAATGTTAAACCAGGGTTTTATGAGGTAGTGGTGACGTAATCAAGAAAAACAGCTACTGGTCCCTCCATCGCGAGTCCAGCGGTACGTTCCAATTGCCAAAAACATGAATGGCTTGTTTTGTGTGACGGACTGACTGACTGATGGGGGAGACTCGATGTAACTGCATATCCTATTTGAAATCATTGTCCCACTTTGCTGATATCGAAAAGAAAGAGCAACAGGACTCATTCCTAAAGGATTTGAACGTTATAAAATAGGACCACTAATAAGTATCTTCTCTGTTCTGCAAAGGGAGGCAACTGTGCGGTTAATTTGAAAAAAGTAATTGTAAATGAACGCTACAAGGAATTCTCAGCCTGGAAATATCTTCCCCTCCCCTTCCCCCCCAAAAGCCTCATCTACAACAATCTCCAAACGGTTTGTAATATATCAAACCCATTCATTTAAAAAAACAGACTTGTGCTTACATCGCACGACACAATAAGCACAAACAGCATTCGCAAGTTTAGCAGAGTTTAAAATAATCATTTGTGTCTTACCGGTAATGTCCGTCTGATCTGCTTTCAAAATCATCACCACTGATATTACTATTATTAGTTAAGGGCTTAACACTAAATGAGATGCCTCTACGAATTTTGCCTATGCTTATTCCGGCGTCGCAGGCCTAATTCACTCTTTGATTTGACATGATTTGGTTACAGAAAAACAATTATTCTCTAAGGTTTATTGATCATACCATGATTTGCAGATTACTAATTGTCCTGTTAAAATCACTGTCCATCAGCTGTGTGATGTTATTGCTGAGGCCATCAACAATTTCATGAAACTCCCTCGATGCATCCTAAAAAATTCAACAAAGTTGCTTGAATTGTTAGGCTATTCACGTGTTTAAAACCTTGAACAACACTGCGATTTAAGTAGAAAATGCTTTTCTCAAACAGATCGGATCTGGCGTGAGGACAGGGGTGAGGGTGGGTCTTCACATCACATGGCTCGTTCAAGGTTCAATTAGTTTGTTACCATCCGCTATTTTTCAAGTGGTTGCCACTTTCCAGACAGTGAGTGTGAAATCGTTTTCGGACTCTTCACCATGTAAAACCGCCATTACACGTACGTTGTGTTTGTATTAATAATTATAAAGGTCAGGCTGCGTGGTTTGGCTTTGCATGGCTCCCAGTTGGGAATTTCTCAGCGACTAACGTCGATGGATTGACCAACCAATTACCGGTATCCCACAGTGCAGCGGCCTACTGACTCTGATCTTTGTTCCTGATCTTGCCACATAATTTCTCCTTCACAGACATCCCCATCCCAACACCCCACTCTCGACCTCACACTGATGTGGAGGCAAGATGCATAAAAACATACCGTAGCTTTATGGATAAGTTGTTCGACTTCTTGCAGTTTTGGCCACAATTGTTTCAGGTTGGATACTGTATCCGCATCAGTATGTGCTCTCTCTAGCATCGCCACGGTTGTGTTTATGCTTCCTTGTAGACCTAGCCTGCTACAAAGTGGACAAGCTACAAAGATAAAAAGCAACTTGTTTTCAGGTTAAGCTTCAACACAAATTGTGACTGACAAGTGATTAAATGGTGGCGTCATAAGATGATATGCAGTCCTGTCCTGTGACGACGCCATATCAGTGAAAGAAAAGCCTGTATTATGTGAAAGTGTGCATAAAATTCCACGGCAGAATCAGAAGACAACAAAATTTAGGAAGGCTACTAGTAAAAGATCGTAAATGGTTTGAACCCAGGAGTCATGTCATAATTAAGTGAAGTACAATCAGCCAGGTCAGTGTTCTGAGAACGACTGTTTTGGGTGACATTGATTAACGTTTCGACAACCTGAGCAGAAATCAAAGTGTCTGTGCAATGTCAGTAGATGGTATAAATACTCTGGTTGATGATGTAATTGGTCAACGAAGTTGTAATGTTATTGGTCGACTGTCAGTTAAGCGTTGATGCCATTGGCTAATGGAGAGTGTCGTTCTTCCGAAGTACGATTGTTAACCACTACAAAACTACTGAAGGAAAGTATACATCCATCCCGCAACATACAATGTAACACTCTAAAATTTAATTGGAATTTACACTTACGGTCACAGCCATTCCCTGAGAAGTTTGTGTGTTGAACCATGCAACGGTCACACATTCTCCCTGTCACGCCAGGCTTACAGGCACACTGGCCTGAAGTGCGCTCACACCGTGAAGAATTGTAAGCGCCAGTTTCATTACATCTACAGTCTGAAAAGAACAAAAAAAGCCAGGCACACTTTAAATTGCAAGCTAACAAAGGCCGGTAATGATGGAAGACGCATTATAAGACATCATCTGACTTACTTATTTCATACTATAGAACAAAAGCTCAGTCAGTATTGTGAAAGCAAATTTACTTTGAAACCCACACGCGAAAAATGGGAAAGAGCAAGCAAGTCACAACTAGATTTCCGTAATTTCTGAGCGAATGCTAGAACTCTTGACGCATCGTGTTATCAATCCAAGTTTTGCTTATATGTGGCTGAATGTAATTTAGGCGAAGTTAAACTTGAGCCAATGCAGTCAGCGGCAGTCCGCGGGAAGCCATGCGCGGGGGGTTCGCTTTTACAGGGTTTGTTGCAGGGGCATTTGTATTGCGTTCCAGCTACGTTCTCGTTCACCTTTGTCTGCCATAGCTGAGTGCCTTTTTGCTCCCACTCCTCCCTCCCCTTAGTGGTAAGTATGTGGGTTAGGTCAGTATTTCCACTGATTTATCAGTGTGACGGTGCCGGGTGGTTGCCGCTCTCAGGGTTGCCATGGATACCTGCAAGCTTGGCTGGCTTCACGCACGGCTCCACCTAAACCAAGGCACCTTCCCCAAGCTCATCGATTGGCGATGAGTTTAATTCGCCCACTTTTTAGGCAATTTGAATCTAAGCTTACAAATTTAAGTAGCAGCTTATGATTAAAAATTAAGGAAAAGCATAGTGAAATGACAACTGAGATTTTTTAATAGACTGGAGAGTCAGAGCTTTCAAGCCATCCACTGTTTGTACATCACAGACTGCGCTTTTAAAAACTGCAGTAATTCAAAATAACGGTTTTAAAAACTGCAAAGCCAGGCTTTCATCTCATGTTTTTGCAATAAGAATAAAAAATGGGAGCGAGAAAAATGGGAAAGAGCAGGCAATGGGAGAACCTGATTTCGGTTTCATGCCGTTTTAGAGCTTACCTTGGCATTCTGCATAAGGAAGACCAAAGAACCCCCATTCACACACGTCACACTTCTCACCCAGGGTGTTGTTTTTGCAATGGCAGATACCGGACTCATTGCACTGCAGCGAAAGTGACCCATTCGTGTTACACCTGCAGGTTGTGCAGCCACTGGAGGTGAAATTATAACTGTAAGGCTGGAAGAAAAATATATGGTCGCTGTTAGACACTTGTCAAAATTTTTATCCAATAAGCCGGAAAACAGCCCTGCATGTATAACAAGTGTAATAGCTTTTCTCTGGCACCGCAAAGTTTATTTTGCAAAAAGAAAACATCCATTGGAGGTAAGCTATGTAATTGAAACTGTGCATTGATGCGAGTTGTACATCAGCAAAAAGGACATATGAATGTTGTACACTGTATTTCTTTTTGTCGATGATGAATTTATACTCCATATTCATCGTATGTTCAATAAGTCTAGAGTAAATCCAAACAAGGAATATCCGTGAATCTTTCCAATTTTATTGATAAAAGGGCAAAAAACGAGTTACAATCTATTTGCATGAAATGTATGATGAACATGGATCTTATCAACCCCAACACAAAATCCAACAAAATTCCGCTGGGTTCGTACATAGCTAAAAAACTCATCCTTGGCTGACAATTTGCTACCCAAACAAAATTCATTGCTAGTGCAGTACATGGACGACGGATGTTAACCCCGGGAAAATTGAAAAAAAAAATGTTCCTCATATATTGCTTATTAAAAATTACATCACTTCAAAAATTTCTTCCGCAAAAAAAAAATGGTTGTTTTCTGTTTGGTAGTTAAAATAAACTTGAATTTCTTACCTCACAAATGGAGCAGTTCATCCCTGTGACGTAAGGTTTGCATTGACACTGTCCGGTGACGTCATTACATACGTGGTGGTATGCACCTGTTTCATCACATGTGCATGCTGGAAGTATAGTTCAAAGAACAATTATAAAGACAATAGTCAACCCATAATGACATCAATATGACTCGCTTGTCTGTACATATTGCCAATTTGTCTAGCTTACCAAGAGAAACCTTTAGGGCGGAAGAAATAGTTGAGGGATGGTGAGCAAATATTAGAAAGCCTACGTAGAGTCTTGAGACGGTTTTTCAATTTTATTTGAAGGTCTTATTTCTTTGCACATGACAATATCATTTTATCTTCGAAATGTTGCGCTTATGGTTTGTACAATTATTTGTGATCGCTTCCTAGAAATACTAATTCATGAAGAAGAAAAAACGTTTTCAAAGGCAATGTGCCACACATTGCTTTAAGTTTCATTTGTAACTAAAACTGTGCCCATGGCCGGAGCATCACGACGACTACAAACTCCACTGAGCAAAAAAAAAAAACACACCAACACAAAAGCTGTTAACGATTGGACATCATTCAGTCATGCATCGATTCGTACAAAGACATCCAACAGCGAAAACAAAAACGCTAGACAAAAGCCTAGAAGAGATGGGTATACTTCAGAAAAAGTAAACTAGTTTCCTAGAACTATTGCACCAACCGAATGACAAGCTTTGCTGTTGAAAGTAATTCTTCAGTTTCCTTGCTTCTGTAACGGTATGGATATTGATAGGCCAATAACTCGTTGACAAAACGAGTTTTACCGCCAAATGTTCACTCGTCTGTTATAAGTTCGTTTACATGGAAATGAATACAACTTAAAAAAAAAAAAACGATTTTGCCTATAGAAGCAGGTTATTAGAAAATAACCTAAGTTTCAAGCAAGCGAGTCATTATCTACCTTGGCATTGCTGTTGTGTTGCATTTCCCCACGTTCCATTTTCACATCTTTCACAGTGGAATCCTGTTGTATTATACTGACAGTTGAGACAACGTCCAGTTGTTGCGTCACACACATCAGAATTATTATTACATTGACAACTTGAGCAATTTCCTCCTGGACTCATGGGATCCCCAAAGAAGCCACGCTCACAACTGCAATTCAAAAACAGCACCACCAGTTTACAGACACTTGGTGTAACTATTCGTGAAAATGTTATTCACGATTGCCATTGGGAATGGAATGTAATTTCAACCCAAACTCCTCATTGCTCTTACCTTCCACAAATGTCGCCCTCATATCCCTCAGAACAATTTAGGCATTTGGGTCTACCATCCAGACCTCCAACACACAATGCACTGCAAATTTCAAAACGCCGTTAGTTCATGAGCGACAACATGAATTCTAGAGAATGGAGTCACATTTTAGGGTTTACAAAGTAATCAAAGGGGATGCTTACGTGGTTGTTCTTGGCTTTTCACATGGGCATTCCTTGCAGTCGTTTGGTGTTCCATCAGTTGCATTACCGTAGAAACCATCCAAACAGATCTCACAATGAAAGCCAGTCGTGTTGTGTACACAATTCTACAAATCATATTGAATGAATAAAATTAGTTTGCTCCTTGTACAGCAATTTCATGTATTTAAAGGAAAACTTGAGCTTATAATTATGTGAGGGTTTACCAGGGTGTGCTTTGAACCTATTTTATATGCGGAGTGCTTACAAAATCAGGCTGATGTAGTTGTCATCATCAGCACTACCCACCTCTGTGATCGGATGAGGCTTAGTTTAATAAGCCAATGTCAACCTGACTTGGGAGTTTTTCTCTGGGTAACTGTGGTTCCATCTGGGACCACAAATGAGCAAGAGGCCCTTCTATTGATGCTTTTGGCTTTAAACACGCAGAGCTGAGCTCTTTGTAATTTAGTCCATAAGACGGGAAGAATCATTAGCAGGGCTAGCTTGTTTAAATTTAAGGCCACTACTGTATAAAGCCAACTGGTGGTGAGACCAGCGATGTTGTATAGTAGACAAGTGGCACTGAGTAAAAGACAGGTGGCAGAGATGGAGGTGGCAGAGGTTAAAATGCTGACTCAGGTAACCTTTGGGAGTGATGATGGATAGGATCAGGAATGAGTACATCAGAGGGTCAGCATTTAGATAAAGTCACAGAGGCCAGACTGAGATGGTTTGGACATGTACACGGGAGGGATGATGAATAAAAATTATGTCGGTAGAAGAATGCTGAGGTTGGAATTGCCAGGCAGGAGACAAAGAGGAGATTTATGGATGTAGTGAAAGAGGACATGAAGTTGGTGTAGAGAGAAGAGGAGGGTGCAGAGGATAGGGTTAGATGAAAGCAGATGATTCGTTGTGGAGACCCCTAAAGGGAATAGCCGAAAGGAAAAGAAGAGGAAGACTAATTATAATAGCCAAATGGCATTATAGTCTTTTGCATGATACAACAAATACAACATCTGGATGCTGATTTCCTCAGTAAGTCAGGTACTGTACAACATGTGTCTTAATTGGCCCTTCACTTACCAAACACTGTCCAGTGACAGGGTCGCAGTCTTCTGTGTGTCCATTACAGTTGCATGCCTGACATTTCCCCAGGTACTTGTCACTTGATACATCGACTCTGTGATAACCTCTGGCACAGCGCTATAAAGGAAAAGTATTTCAGAAACGAAAAGTAAAAAAAATAATAAATTACACAGAGAATAGCAAATAAGATGTTTCCCAAATTAACTTAAACCTCTCTTGTTGCTTGATGTTACGGCGTGATAATAATGGTCATAATAAATCTTTCAATGCATCAGGTCTAGTTTTCCATCTATGCTGAATTGGCCAATGCTGATTTGATTTTTTTCTTATTAAAGCCAGTCAGAGTGAAATAATTTCTGTAAATGATTAATTGCTAAGTTACTTGGTGACATCCAGTTCACAGGGCAAGTGAGTGACAGAGACCAAGTGGAGGAGACACACTTCAAGAATTATTTGGTTTTTAGTTGGTTTTTGATTGGCTACTAGAGCAAAGAGGTATGTTTTCTTTCAATGCAGTTTTGTATATGTTTGAGGCATTGGTGTTCATTTGTATTTCAACGGTTTTGCGTTACTGCAGTATGTGCTTTAAGTTTCTCTTTGTTCTTGCTATTGATTTCCTGGTACATAGCTTCTTTTGAATCCTTTCTTTTCGCATGCTCCCAAATTTCCTTTCAGTTTTTGGGTTATAATTAGACATTGAAATGCCTGTACGAACCTTCCTTTGAAGTCCATACTAAAGACAACCCATTACACTTTCACCAATAAAACACATTTGTTGCTTCCATCACAATTTCTCAAATGGACTGGCTTTGAAAATAAAGCTGATCAAAAAACTGGGAAAAAATATATATTTTTTTAATTGCAATATTATTTACAATACACATTACTAACAATATTCAAACTGACGACGCTACTGATAACGTTACAAGAAATAAGAGTATTGACAGCATGAATCACAGTTACATGTACAGTACTTACAAAACTAACAGTAACTACTCTCTCCCCCACCCCCCCTGCCCCCCCACACACCACCTCCTCTTTGAAAAGGAAATTACCCTTTCACTAAATGATTCTGAAGACCCACCTAATTGTGCCTTAACCTTACTGGGAAAAGAATTCATTTGATATCGAGGAAATTCTAGTGTTTGTCAGTGGGTACATATGATAAGCCAGTGTACACACCTCACAAGACAAACCATCGTAACCAACCCCACAGTTACACTTTTCCACTTCATAAGCTCTTCCATCATCAGATGGCATGACACCTACTTCAGCAACATGGGCATCTCCAACGCTGAAAAAAAACCCATAAAATTGTTGTACTCCTGTGTCAATAAGCACTTAATGACTTCCCCCAAGGGAAACAGTGAGTTTTCTTTCCCAGAGACCCTCAATTTTCCCCGAGGCAAAGCCAAGCCAAGTGAGTTTTATAGTGAAAGTTCAAGTCATTGTTTCCCAAGGGAGTTTTAACCCATGACACATGACACATTCTCCTCCAATTGGAAAACGTATTTGAGTTGGGATACATGCATATAACAATGGTTATTAATTTTGTCTTTTGTCTTATTTAGCTACTAAACTACCACATACAAATAGATTACTTCATAGAAAGTGCGCGCGTACGGGGTTTTATGCACGAGTTGTTTGTGTCAAAAACCCGAACGAGCGAGGAACGAGCGAGTGAGGGTTTTTGACACAAACAACGAGTGAATAAACCCCGTACAAAGCACTTTCTATGTCGTAAACTGTTTATTACACATAACATGAGAATTTTCATTAAAATAGTTTTCTGAACGCGAATTATAAACAAAAACTCACTAACAATAGAACCAAATGCAAATTTAATTTAATTCAATAACAAAGTACGATTTGCACGATTTGCACGAGATGCACGAGTGATTGGCATGGAAACGCCTTTACGCTATCGTTGATTGGTTATACTTTCACATGTGAAATAGCTGTACGCAATTCTGATTGGCTGTATAGGCTTTTTTCACATGTGAAAATAAAGCGTATAGATTTGTACAAATGAGCTTTATGGAATGAAATTCTCGTGTTATGTGTAATAAAGTTGAGTACAGTGCATAAAAAGGTTTTTTGCTATAATTGCAAAACTGAAAAGAAAAAATCAATTTAAAAAATTATTGTTTAGTTTATATCTGGAGAAACTGGAGTCTTTGTATGAGTCTTGTATGTAGTGCCATGAAACACTTTGATATTTTTGCCACTTCTGTGGGACTAATGTCTGCAACTACCAGGAAGCCTGCATGTGGCACCATGAGCATGGAAAAACATGATTGAAGAGGGTGGCTGACAAGTTAACACTTGACTGGGTTGACATGCAGTGGAATGGACTGGCCATCACAAAAATTTTTATAAACAGCACTATTCCAAGCGTATGTCAGGGGATTAAAATAATTATCACAAGCCAAGTGATTTTACCTTGTAAGGTAAGTTCCTTGTCCATCTGAATAGAATGAGGCAGTGATCAAAAGAGTTTGCAATTTTGCTAATACAAGAAGAAAATCTTCCCTGGATACTGCTGAAGAGTCTTCTGAGTAAACCCAGTACATCTGTAAAAAAGACACAGTAGACCACCAAAGCTCCAAATTACAGTACGCTGAACATTAACCTTACTACAGTAGCTGAGACAATTGAGCTGTGTTTATACATTCATGCATGCATAAGTCTAATAATTATTATTAGGGTTGATTTTGATCATGGAATTTCTAAAGCCACTAATTGGTTCATAACTGTGAAGATCATAGCTTCACTTGATTTCATATCCGCAGTTCATATATGATTCATTTCATATATCATTCATCATTGATTCATTCCTCACGGGACCATTAGAACCCACAAAAGACCAGCTCCCAACGTCAGTGGCTTCATAGCTCAGTTGGTTAGAGTGTCGCACTGGAATCGCTAGGTCACGGGTTCAAACCCCGTTGAAGTCCTGAATTTTTCAGGCTTCTCTACAAAATTGCAAAAATTGCATTCATAACTGCGAAGATCATAGCTTCACTTAATTGGTTACTGTTACAGTAATGAAAAGACAGAAGACAGAAGAATATTGTTTTGAGGTGGACAATCAACTTGTGATTTTCCTGAATATTTTTCTTGCTGCTGTTTTTCCTTTACTAGAGATAACACTGTGCAAGTAGCTTTAAAGAGAATTATGTAAAATGGGTGAATGACGATTAATCATCCTGAGCTAGGTAAAGCCGGTTTTTGAAATTTAAAAAAAAAATTAAAAAATTAACTACCAACCTCTTTCATCAAAACTGATGTGGTAACAAACTGGTTAGCAGAACCAAGTGCAAAAGCATGTTCAATTGAAATGTTCTTCACGCCCTACCAATAAAGGTAACAATATGAAATGTCTTACACAAAGTACAGTAGTAATAACTCCATATCACATTGTCATAAATTGTCATAAAATTGTAGTACATGTAACCTCTACTCCACACAAAAGAAAATAAAATCGGTTCCCACTACTAACAAGCAATAGAGGCAACGTTGATGACAGTCATTACATCTAAATTTACACGTAACTTAAACAAGAAAATACTGGTAGTGACAGTAACACTTACTTTCAAGACGATTTTCGGATTAGACATACGCAGTGTTCCATTGTATAATTCTCCAAAATAAACTTTGAAGCTCAAGTTACCACCATATCCTCCAACCTAAGGGAAAAAACAAAAATAATGGTCAAAAAACACTTCTACATGTACATTCACATACATCCTAATGTAACACACGTATGTACATGTACACACAGAAGTAACTCAGGTGTATTATTTGGAAACAGACATTCATTTCATGATCAATTTATTATTAAAACACTACCTAACGTCAATTTACTGGAGGGTTGGTGCCACAAAAGTAGCAAGAGAACAGGAGCACTCTCCTCAGCAGCCAGGAGGTCACCATGGCAACCTAGCCACAGTCCACCTCCCATGGCAGCCGTGAACACATAACTGAGACCAGTGTGTGAAATTGTAATTACTTACCCTAAAACATGCGAGGGAGGGAGGGAGGGAAAATCAAGCAAGTAAGCAACAAGGTAACTCAAGCCAAAGCAAAATGGGAATGACCCTGCAAACCTCCTTGCAGCTCCCTCAAATAATAATTATCTCAAGAGAAACTGCTGCATTGGCTTGGATTTAACTTTGCCTAAATGATATTTAGCCTCATTTAACAAACAACTTACACAAAAATGACTGTCACGAAAACTAAAAATAATTAGAACTCAGATCTTCCCACACAAGAACAGCAGACTGTTGTTGTTAAGTCTTCACCATACAAAGTCATATTCAGTGCACATGTACAATGTATATGCATAAGAAACACCATTATAGAAGCAACACTCAACAATCAAACTTTTTGTTTATGAAGGGGATTTACATGTACATGTAAACAACCATTACTACTGTATGGAAACAACATTTTGTTGCTGCCCTTATGTTTTGAGTTATTAATAATTAGTTGTTCTCTTTGACGACAAAAAAAGGAAAAATACCAAATAATGCAATAATCTAATGAGAAAGGCAAATTTTTGCCAGCAATGTCACTCAGGGAAGTTTTTTTCCATATCAGCTTTGTTGTTATTCAAAAGAATGATGATTGTGTGTAAACCTTAGCTAACACATTTCAATTTAAAATTTAGTTTTCTACATGCATCTACAATCTGCAAATTACACTGTATGCTTAAAAACACAACATACAATTAATGCTAGTACATGTAGGTCTCACCAAACTCTCATAAGTGAAATTAGCTGGTGCTTTCCAATACACTGTGTCATTAGCCGAGATGTTTGCAGCAATCATTTTTACACGGATGCTTTCATCCTGGGAGAAAGAAATTTGACAAAATTAAAGACTGAGACTGTAACCGGCAGCATGCACACTAAAATTCAAGTGCATGTACCTTCAAGAAAGCAAAACTCTGAGATGAAAGTACTGTTGCAACTAATTTTTCACTTTACCATCATATAGACTTCAGAAACTTCAAATGAGCTTTGGCTTCCATTAGCCAAAGCTAAACTCCAAAAAGCCAGATCAACCTCTTTCTGAAAATATATGGAAACAAATAAGGACAAAGTTCTGTGAAAAGTGTCTGAAGCAACTCATGGAATCCCCAAAAGGCTGACAAACATGTTCAATGTAAAAGATGACCTTGCAGTCATTCCTGGTGCTAGAACTATTCTTGTACCTGTTTCCTGTAGAGCGTTGTGCTGCTGCAGTTTGCAGTAATTCCCATACAAACACAGTTTGTACATCCTTTGGGATTACTGTCTGTGAGATAGAAAAATCCACTCTTGCACAGATCACACAGCAAACCAGCAGAGTTGTTCTGGAACACGCAAAAACAGTGAAAGACTGACTCATTACAAGTATTACAACATGATAACTTAGAAATGTAATAAATTAAATTATTGCATTTTAAAGGAACAGTGTCACGGCTGAGCATGCGCAATGGCACACATGATTTAGTCTCAGAGTTTTCATCAGTCCGCCATCTTGAATTTGGTTCGTTGATTCGTTCTCGGCCAATATTCCGTATAATACTCGTTGAAGCTGTAGCATTTTTGCACTTTTGGAGTTGGTTTTGTTTTTCCGTGCCATAAACCTCAAAGATTAAAACAATAATGTAAAACGTAATAGAAAGGAGTTAATCAAATGAAACAACTATTAATTTTGTGCAAAACTTGTTTGACAATGGCTTCATGGGCAACAAGTGACCGTGCAACAGATTGCCTCATAATACAACTTTCAATGTACACATACATGTACAATGTACTTTGCCTTCTTGAATAAACCATGACAAACTCTTCAAAGTGAGCAAACCCAATATATGTCTACGAAAATTAATGTTCTCACCTTACAAGGGCACTGACCAGATGACTTGTTGCACACTTCACTCAAGCTTCCATTGTCATTACATGAGCAAAGAGAACAGCCTTGACGGGTTAAATTCTTGTAACCATCCATGCATTCCATGCACTTTTCTCCCTGTACACCAGGATTACAGCTATTGAATGTGAATAAAAAACAACAAACTAGTTAATTAGAAAAGAAACAGTGCTGAATTCTTGTTGCAATTTACATACAGTGCCATGTATTGTAGAATAATTCTATATAATTATAATTATAATGGTTCTGAACACAGTCCTCATCTCAATGATTTGCATGTAAATTGATTTGATAATTAAATGCTTTTAAAAAATTACGTAGATCAACCGTAGATGAAAATTACATGTATCATGGAAATTATGGGAGAAGATTTTTATGCCAGGAAGCATTCCTCAGACCAAAGTGGTACAAATTAAGCCAACACTCTTAATGGGACAACATCCAAGTAGTTGTGCAACAATGTGCTCACCTACACTCTCCCGTGGTGAGGTTACACTGTGAAACAGTGGCTCCAATGTCACTGCAGTTGCAGGCCTGTAAAGAAAGAAATCAATGTTTACAAGACTACTGTATGTACAAACATCCAAAATTAAGAATAAAGTACTATATAAACCTGGGCAACACTATTGATTCTAACAAATGAATAAAATGGTTGTCTAATGAGTTTCGTTATTGAAGAAAAACAAACAGGACAGGACTTTCAAGACAACCCTAATGTTATCTCAATTTAGACCTTGTTGTAAGTATACATTTTGTACTATTAGGCATTTACACAGGACCAAGTAAAATTAAGGATTAATATCACACACATTTTCAGAAGTTGTAGACATTGGCCAAGTTGTGCAGCAACAAGGGCAATTTCTGAAATGTCTGGAAATAGGAGTGATGTTATTCCTTAATTTTACGAGCAAACATGCAAGAAGTTGTTAATAATAATTATAAAGTCAAGAGCAAAATTGTCTTTTAATAAATTAAGGTCAAAAACACACGCTGTTGTGCAATTTCATAGGAAGTCATTTCATTATTCAGTTTGCATCAATGAACTGTAAAATACATGAATCAAAGCAAAAAAATCAGCCCTGCTATAAAACATTACATGACTAGTCTTGTACTGTGAGAAAATAATGAAAGTAATTTTGCCTGGGGCATTTACCAAAACTAATGAAAAATGCCCTCTGTCTCAGGCAATAAGCAGTAGTTTTGCCCTTTAAGCACTTACAGAACACCATATAAAGAAATGAAATATTTATTGATAATTACCTGGCATCCAAAGGTCTCGTTCCATGCCCAGAACTTGTGACTACACTGATTACAGGTGCGACCAATGGTATTGGGAGGACAAATACACTGTCCAGTGTCTGCATCACAGACTTTATTATCGCTGGCACAACCACATGCTAAATAAAGTAACAATTCAGTACATTAATGTACTATAAATCATTTAAATCTAGAAGGGTTGTAATTGCACTTTCAGTAACAATAATATAAAACCAAGTTAAACCAAAGAAAAGAGTACAGTATTAACAATTTAAACGTAAGACAAAACTTGATTAAGTAAGATTCCCTGGGTGAGAGTAGTCCTGACAACGACTGATGTTGGTGACATTGACTTATGATTATAAACCCTTTGATGCCTAAACTGGCCTAATCCAGCCAGACTTGGTATTTTACTCTGTCTAACGCCAGACGATTTTACTTGTCAATGGGGAACCCCCAGAAGTCCACAGGTTAAACATCCTGAGAAGTCAACCCCCAGAGTCAAGTGATTTGTGTAGTGTCTAGTCTTGGATAGGGGAGCAGTGTTCAGGGGTAGTGGTGAGAGCACCAGGGTTCTCCCTAGTTTTCAGCACAACTGGTAAGGGACCTTTTCAAACCGGTAAAGCATTTGGTTAATGTTGGACGTTCTGCAAAGGATAAACGACTTCTGAGCGTTTGCAGGCGGTTTTAAGTGCTCTTACAAGCGGTAAATTTTACCGGTTACTGCCTGATAAGGAGAACCCTGGAGCACTCACCTCACTTCATACGTGGGTTGAGTTGGTTCTCTACTCTGCTCTGAGAGGTTTTTCCTGGGTACTCTGGTTTTCCCCTTTCTTCAAAAACCAACATTTTGATTTGATTTGAGCTGATTTCTATGCACATTGTCCCTACATACATTTAGTGCCCCAATGTTACAGAACTTGACACTTACAGTACATGTAAGTACTGTGAATCAAGTTCATCATTATTATTTTTATTGGTCTGTCTAGTCAGCCATATGTTCTGGCCCGGAGGACAGTGATTCAGTGAAGCCCTGAAGTTCTTTTCATTGTCTGACTGTTCTGTTGGTTTCCTCAATAGGTTGTTTGTATGGAGCTGGTAGTACACATAGTTGGCAGTGATTCAGCTGAGTTTCTTCTAAGTTTAATACTAAACCAGCTTTCTTGAGTGCATCATTGGTATCGGTTTGTACAATGGGTTATAAACTTGGTGGAGTCCCTGTCAATTTTGTAGTTTGTCAGTGAGTGTTCGCAATGTTGTTGTTCAGGTCACTGTTTTTAGTCACACACTTGTCTTCAGTCAGCCATGTTTTTAATTCCCACTGTTCTCAACAATGTAAGTGGCCTAGCAGTCACAGCATGACATCTTACAAACTGCTCATGGTCTTTCATTGGAGTTATCTTAATTGGTCTTTCATGTTAGCAACTGTCTTTCACATGAGTAATTAATTGTCGTAACAGACCTACATGTATATTTATAACAACTTTACGACAGTTACTTACTTACCTGAAAGAAAAAGACAAACCCACTCTTATTACATCCACGTTTTGATATGACTACTGGGCTAAAACCTGTTTGCTCTTTTAATTAAAGGCAACTCACCCGAACAGCCTTGTGATGAGAAATTATAGAATCCTGCAATACACTTGTCACACATTCTTCCTGTTACACCAGGCTTGCAATGGCATTGACCCCCATACTTTAGGCACGTGCTGTTTTCTGCACCAGTCTCATTACAGTTGCATGCTAGAAGTCAACAACAAAAATGTGATGTCAATACCCTCTTCAAATTAACTACATTATATACCTGGTACAATGTACTGTAGGCAGCGGCCATCCCAGATGACCAGAAAGTTTACCGGAGAACTAGTTTTTTGTAAAAATGAAAAGCTTGGTTGTCCAAAAAACAATGGACAATGGACAACCCAGCCAAAAATTAATAGTAAATAAATGAAAGCAGCACCCAACTCACTTGTTGGTTTTCTATTGTCAATGTCCAATAGTAGTGTGAAGTTAACAATAATTAAATTGTCGCAGCTGAGCATTTTTCTGTGTTTTGAATATCTGTACCTTTTGCAAAACATTGTCCGATAGGAAAATGTATATGGAAGACTACATTTTGAAAATGCTAAACCTTACATGTAAACCCAGACTTAAACCATAGGGAGAACTTAACTTAAACCCAGACTTAAACCACAAAAAACCATAGGCGAACACTTAGAACTACGGGATACTCAAGCTCCAATGCCATGTGATTGCATCTCAGCACAGCGTGCATAAATCATCTTACTGGGTTTCCTAATGGGTAACCAAGCATTTATCAGGGCAACCAAATTTAAGGATTTAGTTACCCGGCTTTTGAAATGGACAACCTAGAATTTTTTTTAATTTCAAGCCCTGTATACAACGTAGGTAGTTAAGTTTTTTAATTAGCTAGGTTATAGAAACAGATTCTGGCATTTTTTACTACATGTCATTGTTTCTGTTGTCTAGTCGTTTTCTTTCAGTTTGGGTGGAAACCCAACCACATTAATCATTAAGATTTTTTGTAACAAGAGCTGCAGTATGTACAATGATACATTGCACAAAAAAAATCTATTTCCAATCAATCCTGTATGAAATCATCACAGCTAAATTATCACCACCAAATTGAAAAAGTTTTGGTAAGTGTTTAACTGTGTTGCTCACTGATGTTTCACCAGTACACATCACAGGCTCTACAACAACATAAATCGACTGTAAAATATGATCATTGCAGTCAAGTTTAAGAATCAAGGTTATTACTCAACCTACAGTGTACAGATTTTGAAGTGGGTACAAGTTTTAAAAAATATAGTCTCTCTTTTGAAACCTTGCTGGAGGTGGTACACGTACAATGTAGATCCACAATGATAATTATTGAGTATTAAAGATGGTACATAGTCAAGAGTCTTGAGACTCCTCTTAACTACTAGCACTCAGATTCCAGAGTCGTCTTCAGTAAACAACAGTCACTGAAACTGCATTTCATAAACTGATACAAAGTTGAATGAAATGTAATAGATATGGACTCACATAAAGCTCTTCCAAGGTAGTTTACTGTGAGTGAGAAAACTTGAGCCAGGCAAAACTCGTGATGATCAGTGCCTTTACCAATGTCATTGTCTAGTACAGAACAGTTAGCCAAGAAATCACCAGAAGAGTTTCCGAGTAGCAATGGTTGGTAAAACTCTTGTGGTAATGCCACAACTTTCACTGGTTTGAAGTGAGTGGCTGATGCTCTGTACGTAACATTGACCACCACGGAACCAGTTAATGACATTTCCCCAAATGTTGATAAGTTGGAGAAACAAAGCTGAGAACAGTTGCTAAGGGTCACTTCAGCTGTAACAGACTCTACGCTGATCATGATTCTAACACTGGAGGTACTCGTGTAGGAAAGAAGCAGCATAAAAATTCCACTGGAATTCACTCCTTGAACAATATTGACTGTGGTGACCCATGTCTTGTTTCCCTGAAGCAAAATAATAATTACTGTCAGTAGTAATAGAATAATAATTATTATGCCTTCATTATTTACAGTTATTGTACAAATACTGTAAGGCAGTCCAAAAGAAGTAATCTATAAAACTAAATTAATCAACTCAACAGTTTGCTATGCATGAATATTAAAGTTTACTATAAATTATTTGACTAAAATCATAATCCTTTTAAAAGAAGTCACAGTGCTTAGTGGGAACTGCATGGTAACAGAAACCCAAGAGACAAAAATGTTTCCTTCTTTAAGGATCTCACGAAGGTGATTATTATGATCTTCCTTCATTAAATAATTCCACGTTTGTCAATCCTGTATAATGGGCATATTGGAAAGAAGAAACCAGATACAGTACTGTTCAAAGATGAGCAAACCATCTAACATCTTTGCACTGCATTGAAAACATAGAGTCAATGCATTCCTTTACAACAGACCATCACATAATTTTGACTTGCCATGACAAGCTAATAATGAGCTGGTTCTTGGTCGTGTAACAAAACGTGGAAGGTTAATAATTTGTGTACTAAAACATGTTGCCATGAAAATTACTTGGTACTGTAAATTTAAATAAATGAAAGATCAACTTTCATTAAGTCTGCTGGCCAAAACAAACTCCTTTACACATAACCTTACGTTAAGTCTATAACTTACAGTACAGTGTATGAAATAATTGTACCTGCTGAGAGCTAGTAATCACTTCTGAAAAATCACTGCTGATGAAATGCAGAGTGGGGAAATAAAATCCATTTTGAGGACTAAAAGAAGAATATAAAAAAAATCCTGTTAAAGTCGGAACAACCACAGTGGAGAAGTGCACAAACAGAAAAAGAGTAAAAAAATTCCAATGTGTGTAGTAATCCTTGTTCAATTTCTGTGGGTGTACTCCAATTTCTGTTGTATCAATGCATAACAATTATTATTTTCAGTTCCAAGTTTTGAATGACTTTGCTTAACCCTTTCACTCCCAGTGGCCACTTGTAGATTTTAGCTCATTGATCACACAAAATGTTTCAACATTGTCTGGGGGGAAGGGGGGACGCGAAAAAGGCAACGAAAGAAGAGCATGCGTTGCTCATATAGCAATAGAAGCATGTACAGTAAATTCTCTACTTTTCGGCCAAATTTGACAAGTGTCTCAAAGTCTTTTGACCAGGATTGTAGCTGTAGCATTTTGAGTTTTTTTACACAAGAACCACTTTAGTTTCACCAACCTGTTACAACGTCTCTGTGTGATACTCTCTTTGCATTTGCACTGACCAGTTGTCTTGTTACAAACATTCCCAAGTGCTCCACCAACATCACAGGAACACTCTAAAACAGTAGAAGAATTGCCATGATTGTGAATAAATGTTTGGATACAATCAAAGATCATTAAACACAGTCGAGATCATGCTATACATGTTTGCATCCTCTTCCACTATTTTGGTTTCCATACATGTAAATACATGTACTGTAAATAATAAAAATAATTTACTTTTGTTTTTAGTCTACGACCAAATCATAAACAAAAATCACTTTGACAAAGGATCTCTTTTTGCCCTGTGGTGAACACCATACATATCTTTTTTATTGTACTGTATAAAAAATTTTAATATCACTAACCCTTGCAGCCATCAAGATCCTCTTGACTAAGACCAAAGTAGGTGTTCTTACAAGTGGAACAACGGTGTCCTTCAACATTCTTCTTACAATTGCAAATACCATGTTCATCGGGCTCACAAATGTTTGAGCCGTTTACTGTACCAGGCTGAAAACAGGTGCATTCTACAAAGTAACCAAATTTAAACAATATTGTCAGTTACAATACTAAAACTACAACCTGTAGGAACAATACATGTACTATGTACAGTGTATGCTGTTAGAAGATTAAACTGTCACAAACATCACAAACAGCTTTGCACACATTAATATTGTTTTCAAGGGTTTTCTCCCACTGTGAAGCAGTAGATACATGCTACATGTACATAATGAGCTTTATGGTGCAGTGAGAAAATGGGCAGAAGTACTTTTTCATAAAGGCTACTGTTGCATAATAATAATAATAATAATAATAATATTATTATTATTATTATTATTATTATTATTATTGAAGGGCTCTTGAAGAAACTGCAGGGATTTTATTAGAAGCTGGTCAAGATGAAAAGCCAGACTACAAATAGGGGTGCCCTCTTTAATACTCTATGATCATAAGGTCCCATCTACTGTAAAACATAATGAAGCCTCTGAAACTGTGGGATCAGTAAAAATTAAGGCAAACGTAATGTAAAATTACTCCAAATAATAATAATAATAATAATAATAATAATAATAATAATAATATTAATAATAATAATTCCAAATAGTACAAAATAATGATAATTACAATAATTACTCCAAATAATTATTGTTCTCACCACTATTAGTAGCAACAAGTCATTGAATGTGTAATTTTCAAGACAATGATTATATATCTCAGTTGGCAACAGTTACATACATGTACCTTGACAGCCCTCAGGATTCTCTGCTGATAAATTGTGATATCCTGGCTTACACTCGTTGCACTGCCTACCCATGGTGTTGTTTTTACAGTAACAAGCTCCAGGTTCCTGAAAACAAAGTTTAAGTAAATTATGTACACCAGAAAATTAGAAGGAATAATAACTATTATATTAAAAATTCATGGACTGACTTTAAGTTGTTAATAAAAAAATGGCCTTGCTCTTGTTTTTGTTGACGAGTTGGTGGAAATACTCCACTCGTGACCTGAGTGGTCATGGATTATATTGCTTGCATTTACCGGCTTTGGTCACTGCAGTTCAATCCTTAATAACGATCAATCAGGGTCATTTCACCATACTGACAGTACAGACAAGCTTTTTAGCTTTTACTACAGAGTAAAGCAGAGTGCTTTCTCTAAATTGGTGTGCAGTCCATGCAAAATGAACCACACAAACTTTACATTGCTAAAAATGGCTTGGGGAGCATTGTTGCGAGTTTGTATTTTAAATCACACTATGCTCTTATCAGATCAACCACACTGAATGCTTAATTGTCAACACTTCGCGCATGAACCCTACTGTGTCTTGTAGGCTTTCTTTGCACAAGTTTTTCTTTAAGTTTCTTGGTCATTTTGTCTCATTCAGTTCATTGCCTGGGGCAAGGTCAACGACCAGCTTTACAATAACATAAAAGGAAGAGAGCCCTGTTGCCTCCATTGCCACCATTATGGTCATTGTACCTTTAACAGCCTGTCCACTAGAGCAAAACCTGTGCAGTCCTTTTGTGCCCCCTTTGCCTACTCCACCTCCTCAGCTTCAGACACATTCCAAGCCCCTCTAACCACCTCAGCCCCGCCCACTTGTGTCTAACAGGCCTCAATGGTAGCCATCTGTGGCAACTACAACTGCCGCACCTGCTGATGCCCCCAATTGCCAATTGTCAGTTCAGTTCAGCACATCTCCAACAAACCTATCTTGCGGGGGCAGCCACCCTGGTGCCCTGTGAGTGCCCCAAAGCAACCCAACTGTGATATACCCCGGTCTGCATTGCCTGCACCTTCCATGCCTATCGAGCATATGAGCTTACTGGTCATCCTGTATGGAGGTATATCTGTGACAAAATTCAATGATCAGTATTTGAAATAAAATCGGTCAAATAATGAATGCACCAATCCAAAGCTGAATGGCAACAAGCCGATTCTGCAAATGGCCATTGCAGAAAGAGGCATAATGCAGAGAGGTATAACGCAAAAAGCCATAACGCAAACAGCCATCACGCAAGTAGGCATGATGCAAAAAGGCATGATGCAAAGATGCACAACGCAAATGGCCATAGCGCAAAAAGGATAACGCAATGAGGCATAACGCAGAGGCATAACTTAAACAGGAAGAAAAAGTTCGATAGTGATTATATGTTCGTTCCCTTGAACAATCAGTCGATGTTTTTTGAGCTGAAATTATTTACGGAGTACACAGCGAGTCTCCATTCTTCAAAGGGCCTTTGCCCTATGGCTATTTTACGTTATGCCCTTTGCGTTATGAATATTTGCGTTATGCTTTGCTGCATTATGCCTTTCTGCGTTATGCCTTTTTGCATTATGGCTCTTTGCGTTATGCCTTCTTGTGTTGTGCCTCTTTGCATTATGGCTATTTGCATTATGCCTCTTTGCGTTATGGCTATTTGCGTTATGCCTCTTTATGTTATGCCTTTTTGCATTATGCTTCTTTGCATTATGCCTTTTTGCATTATGCTTCTTTGCGTTATGCCTCTTTATGTTATGCCTTTTTGTATTATGCTTCTTTGCATTATGCCTCTTTGCATTATGGCTTTTTGGGTTATGACTATCTGCATTCTGCCTCTTTCCGTGATGGCCATTTGCAGAATTGGCTTGTTGCCATTCAGCTTTGGATTGATGCATTCATGATTTCGACGATTTTATTTCAAATACTGATCATTGAATCTTGTCATAGATATACCTCCATAATCCTGACCAGCATTTTACTTCCAGCCTTCTGCATGATCTTCAGTGGGGTTCCAATCTTGGTTACACAGGGCGCCTCCGACCAACCCTGTCTTGGAAACCCTTGCCAATTAAGGAAGTTTACTGTGGCCATACTGCCAGACCGGTTCCTTCTCTTCCCATCCCATTGAACCTTCAATGCTCCCCCCTGGTGTGGTATATGTACCTAAGAAGAATACGACTTGCGCATTACCATGGATCTCTCATCTCCTCATACGTAGCTCATAAATTAATGATCATATTTCAAAGTCAGACTTTACTCTGCATTATGCCACATTTGACCAGGCACTAGGGCTTGTGGCTTGTCACGGCCCAAATGCACTCATGGCCAAGTTAGACATCAAACATGCCTTTTGCCTTTGTCCAGTTTGGATTGAGGACTGTGAGCTCATTGGCATTCATTGGCAGGGTAAATTTTATGTTGACCTTCACCTCCCCTTTGGCTTGCGCTGATCCCCATACCTCCTTAACCCCCTCACTGATACATTTAAACGGGTTTTGAAGAGCAAGCACCGGATTCAGGACTTGGATTATTACTCAATAGTTGGGGAAGAAACTTCTGTTTCACTATGACAATCAAACTGTTGCAGATATTTGGGCCAAACGTTCATCCTGTTACCCTCAGATCACACACCTTGTTCACTCCATGTTCTTTACTTCCACCTCCAACCACTTTACCGTACGGTTCTAGTTTCTCACATTGCTGGTACCAATAACTCCACTGATAATTCTTTGTCCTATTTGCAGATGTCCCAGTTCCACCAACTTGCCCCAGAAGCAGCTCCAGAGCCCACGCCTATCCCCAAATCAGAGGCATCCCTTTGGCACAACGGTTGACCTTCCCCTAGTCACAGGCTATTGCTGATTCCACCCACCACTCCTATAGGGCTGGCATTCACTGGTACACCAACTGTTGCAGCTCCCAGGGATGGCCCAGCTTCCCTGCCACTGAAAACTCACTCTGCTTCTTTGCCACTTACCTCGCCGACCAGGTTAGCTTCAAGACCATCAAGCTCTACATGGCAGGCCTTC
>NC_090870.1:26956503-26966503 GCF_036669935.1 Montipora foliosa | reverse complement strand
AGTTCAATAAAATGAGGTTAAATGCAGTTAAATGTAGTTTAACAACAACAAAAAGCGGCCAGTGGTACATGTATTTGGCACAGGCACATCCTCTTTCGGTTGCTTGAGCACATGGCAATTCAACGGACATTTTACCAGCCACTTTGTGTTGTGCTTGTACAGTTGGGCTTTTGATTCTTGTGTTTGGTGAAAAAAAGTTTGAAGAAGAGTTGTTTGCAGGTTATTTTTCATAATCCACACGATGCCTTGCCAGACCAACAATGGTTTAGCTATGAACGATTTGCCTAGCTCTCTGGTAGCATCTTCTTCCACTTCCACAGTGTCTACTCCTTCATTGACAACCTCTACAACTGTCAAAAGGCAATCAATTGTTACTGTTTTACCCCATGTGATAACTAAAGCAATGAATGATTCTTTGCCCAGCCTGTTGCCCAGAGTTTCCATGGCCTTGCAGGGCCAAAGCAATTTAGCATGTTTGGCAGTTAAATCGTCTGGTAGTACACTGTACATGTACATCTGTTTCACACTCGGTGACCAAGGGTTCTTCACTGGTGTCATCGGCTTCCTCTCTTCATGCATTTGTTGGCCACTCATTTTCAGCAGGTATTGTAGTCCCTTTGTTTCTTTCAACCTTTTCTACATTGACTAACCTGGTTTGCAGTTTCCTGCCTTTATTGCGATCACACATTGGGAACATTCTTTGGAAATTACCAACATTCTCACCTGGGTGGAGGCCTTTTCCATTTATTCCCTTGTCCTGTGTAGCTCTCACTCCCCTAGGTGGCCTGACTTGTTGCAGTGCAAGTTGCTGATAATTCAAATAGCCAAGACGTTTGCAGGGTGGGCATGGCAGCCGGTTATAATGTGGGCTTCAGAAAGGCTGCTGTGGTTACAGAATCGATGGACTGGTCCCGGATGAATGCTGACTTGTATAATTTTCACATGTGTCCTTTCTTCCCCCTCCGCCCTCTCCCAGCAGAATCCAGGGTTAAGGTTGACAATAATCCCAAGTCTTCACACGTCTGGTATTTGTGGAATGCTAGTGAGTGTCAGTGGTCCTTTGGTCAATGTCGCTTTTGTCACATCTGCCAATTCTGCAGTGGTGAGCACCATGGTTGCCTCTGTCCATTTCAGTCAAAAAACCCATCCTTGCAGTCTCATGGATCCAGTTCCCCTACCCCATAATGGACCAAGTGTCAATTGTTGACAGTATTGCAGGGAAGGCTCCAGTTCAGGTTGTACAGTCATACTGTAGAATGTTGCATGTTGCAGTTGCTTTTCATCCCCTCATTCCAGTCCCAGTTCCAGTTCAGAAGTGGTTTGCAACGGGATAATGAGATCTTCATCTTCTTCTTTTAGTGGTAGTTCAGTTACAGTTGCCAGTCCTGTTTGCATTAAGGTTGTTCCACAGTCAGTTAGTGCTGCACCTCATGGATCTCTGGGTCGAGGTTTCTCACCACTGCGTCATCCATCTCGTGTCCCCCATTAATGCTGACAAACTCTCAGTGGAGTTGCTCAATCATCCTGATCAGCAGAAGGTTACAGTAAGTTTGTTCTTGTGGGGTTGCATCATAGCTTTCATGCTGGCTTTGAGGCTTTTTAGTCATCATGCCCATGTCTAATTCTAAACTAAGTACAGCGATACATGTATATCTTTTTCAGTTTGTGCTCCTACGCTTTGGAACAATCTGCCTGATAATGTGTGAGTTGTGACGAACTTAAAAAAAACTTTTTACAGATTTTTAAAGACATTTTTATTTCATAAATCATTTTATTAGGTAGTTTTTTATAGTTATTATTTTAACTGACGTACATGTATTTAGTACATGTAAAGTGCCTGAACAAGTAGCCCAAATGGGCGCCTTACTTGATTCATCCTCACTTTCCTGTAAATTTGATCCCAGCAGGAATTAAATGTGGCTAAATATAATTTATAAGTTAGACTCGAACTAATGCAGTCAGCGGTTTCACCCTTTATGGTACATGACCTGCAGGGTGGCCCTTTGGTGATTTGCAGGGCCTTTGTGTCATGTTGCCTTTCTCATGCATTGTTGCTTGTTGATCTTTGCGGATCAATTGCTCTCTGTTAGCGAATCTTTGCAGATTCTCGCCCCTTCCCGTCCCTCCCGCTTCCTTGGTGATCTCTACATTGTAGGTACATGTAAGTATGGGTCAGGTAAGTTGTTTTCACTGATTACTCAGTGTGACGGTGCCAGTTGGCGGCTGCGTGTGGGGGTGGTACCCGCTTCCAGGGTTGCCATGGATACCTCCCCTTTGGCTTATGGCTTCTGCTCCCCGTTAACCTTTTAGGCACCAGTTCCCAAGCTCATCTATTTGTGAAGAGTTTAATTACATGTAATTCTCGGCTCTTGAAAAAATGACTTGGGCTACTAACTTTTAATGTTGGAAGAGTTAATGTTGGAAAATTGTCTTAGGCAGCAGCCTTGTAACCCAAAACAAATCAGTGAAACATACGTTTACAGGCAGCATCTGGGTCAGCTACAAGTGGACCTTTTCCTCCTCGTTTCCATGGATACTGATTGTAAGCAGGACAGCAGATGCTACAGTCAATGCCACATACTCCTGTCTGGCACTTGCACACATCTTCATTTAAAGTTTCATTAAAGAAACACTCCCTTCCATTGCCTTGTCCATTGCATAAGCAGTAAGCATCAACCTCAACTTCTCTCACAGCATAATGATGCTATTCAAGCAAAACAAATTTTAATAAGAATGAGCCCGGATTTCTGGAAGTAGGGTCAGAAATTAGTCCAAATAAACTCATGATAAATATTTGCATGATCTAATAAAAAAGAAGGAAACAAAACGGTTTCTCTCAGGTTTTAATTGAAAAAATTGCCTGATTAAAAACAAAGATGATAATTTATTTTTGATGTTGCGCTGAATAATGTGAGTTACAGACCTACAGTACATTTACATGTACAATTTCATGTAAATTAAACCTACTGTACACAACTGTATAAAAATTACTGGACAGTCTAACCATTTTGTACAAAATAACAACACAAAGAACTCAGCATTTTCTCCTTATACTGCATTGGAACCATTGACAATGTTAAGTGATGGGAGCAGGGAGGGGTTGGCAGAGCAGTGAGAGTGTTAGATGCCCTCACAGCTGTGAAAATTCAGACCACTGCTCTTCCACCCATTTGTCAGCTGGGTTCAATTCCCTAACTCAGCATCAGGCATGGGTTGTTTTTTGGTTGAGACTACTGACATATACACAAAATGTATCAGAGAGGTTTCTCCAAGTACACGTATTCTCCACAAAAACCAATATTTGATTTGATCTTCTTTAATTTGGTGGGATTTCTTTTGATTTACACATGGTCTCCTCAATTATATTATTAGTCAAGTAGAACTTCACCTCACCCATTTAACAGCAATAGCATCAAAGATCCTTCTCAGCGACATAAATTGCAATTTGACATTTGTTACATTCATCCAACCCTGGAACGAAAACAACTGGACACTTAAACAATTATATGCAGGGTTTTCATTAACATTTGAAGTTGACAGCTGGTTTGAGTAGAGAAACCAACCATATCAACAAGGAGCCTAACAGCTCCTTTCTCTAGTGGTGCCAGACAAGCTATTTTTTAAAAGAAAGCTCCCAAATGCCACATTTCAAAAGCAAAATAATTGATGATCATGTTTAGATGACTTCATGTTGTCATTGTCCAAAGGAGTTTCACACATCATTAACCTTAGGTTTGAAAGAATCTCCTTTTTAAGTTTCTAACTTTAGGGAAAAAAATTAGCCAACTTCTCTGAGTGAAGTAAGCCAACAATTTTCATCAGCTACCAGCACTTACTGAAACCCCGCAGATATGAAAAAGGAAGAAAAGGAAAATTCATCATATTATGCAGACAAATAAATATTCCAACAAACCAGTAATGCATCACTTGGAGATTCCACATTTCCTCTTGGACCAACCACAATCAAGGTAACCTAAGAATGCAATGAAACCACAAAAAGAGGACAATTTTGGATTAAACATAAAAACAGTAAATAATAGTAATTATGACACAAAAGATGATTGCAATTTGAAATGAAGACAACTGTGAGCACAAGTTAAAAAAATCTTGTTGAACAAGTACAGTACAATTATAGTTTTTGTCTCTCAAAAAAAGTAACCAGAGGAGTGATTTCAAATCGAAGGGAAAAAAATCCAAGACACGATTTATCACAAATAATAAATTATCATGACCCGGCATGACCCGGCATAAGTCATTTCAGACAACAAACTACTGGTAACTGGTAAGTAAGCAAACATAAACCATGCACTGTTTTCTGGCAAAGTGAACACAAGCGAATTAGAGACAAGGGATCTTGTCCAACTTTTCTCCAACCTTCACCTTCCAACTTTTTTCCAACCTTCGCCTTCTCCTTGCCATCAGCTTTTCTTGTATTGTTTGATAACTCATACAGCTGTAAGTAATAAATAATTAATAAAACTGAAAATTGCACTTACAACATCATTGCTTTCCACAGCCTCATCTGGGTACGTCATACAAAGCACCTGATCCACTCTTACTGGATTGTTCTGGTTTGGCACCCCAAATTTCTCTTGGCATTCCTCAGCATTTGAAACAAAATGATGCCATCGCTGATAAGTCCGGCCATAGTCCTTGGACTTGTAAAAAGCCAGTTGACCAGGGCGGTAGTATTCCCCAAACTGTATCACAACTTTGTTTGCATAGTAAAACTAACAAAAGAGAACGTTCACACAATCAATTTATGCATCAATCAATTCCAGCGGTGCCCATCCCCCCCCCCCTTCCTGGGCAACCGCGGGGCATTTGCTCAAGTTGTCAGTCCCGGGGGTTTTTTGGGGTGGAGCATTCGCAATTTTATCTCGGCCCGGGGGCTGGGCATTAGCCTATCCCCAGTCATTTGACACACATGTTTTCAAATTAACATGGAAGAGTTTATTAGAAAAGAAAAAGACAAGGCCTTCATTAAGGACTGGCTTGTCCATCACGGACTCGAAAAACTTGTGGATGTTTTTAAAGGTATGTTTTCTCAATTTTAGGTATTTCTTCATTTATACTTGTAAGCATAATTATGAAATTATATATAAAAGCGACAAGGGAACTAATATCACGAAACAATCACTGACGCGAAGACTGCGTAAACACAACTACTTCGCAGTCAAAACTAGCCTAGCAATTTTTAAAAATTTCATGGAGTTAAAATACAGAAGGTTTGCGAATTAAAAAATTGATATGCGATCTTCAAAACATTAATCTTGCGAGCTTAAAATGCGATTCATCATCATTTAAAATATTATCTTTACTCTTCACAGTGACAAGGTGAACTATATTTGGTTTATTAAAAAACGATCACCGACGTGAATACGGCTATTTCGATCCCTTAGGCGGGGCATTTGCCATCTTTCTTTGTCCCCACCCCGGGAAATTTAGACAGCTTATGTGTCCCCACCCCAGGGAATTTGCCCATTTGAAAAAAAAATTCTAATGGCCGGGGGTTAGCCCGGGAAGGGGGGGGGGGGGGATGGGCACTGCCGGAATTGACTGATGCATTACCCACTACAGTTGTACAGCTGAAGAATAATAATAGCTTTAACAATACAATTAGAGTGGTTTTCAATTGAGTGTCGAAAGTAATTAGCAAATTGCTTTGGTTTATGGTTACTTCACTCACTGATTGGTTCAAAGTTCTTGCGCCACTTTTTGAACCAATCAGAAGTGAAACCAAATTAAACCAATCCTGGCTCGCGCATGCACATTTTCCCACGCTTTGTGTCGGCTACGTGTAATTACTTTGAGTTTCGATTGGTTTATCGGATTGTCTCCATCCTTTTTGATTGGCCAAAGTAATTACTTTGGTTTTGGTTTTACGACACTCATTTCAAAACCGCTCTAACAAGCTAAGGTTTTCTCTGCCATCGAGAAACCAATTGCTATTGCCGTACAATGGAAGGAATCACAACTTTGCATCTCGAAGGCTTAAGCTACTAGAAAAAATAACACATCGCTCCGCAGGAAAACGTTATGCACATGAACTCAAAGTTAGAAAGATCATCGCAGTTGAAAAGCATCTCAAGAAGTCGCCAGCAAGCCAGGCTTGAACGTTCAGTTTACTCAACTGTGATAATCTTCCTAACTTTCATTTTGTGCATGCATGTCTATTCTGCAGTTCATATGCACGAAATTTCATATTTTTAGCTAAAATCACGTCTTGTTCAACTGAAAAAAAAAACTGCTGCGCCAGAAACCATAGTTCACGAGATTAACTTGAGAGTTTATTATTATACCAACACAGGAATTTAAATTGTTGTGAATTACACAAAATTTGTATAAATGCAGTTTGCTTTTCCACAAACCTGTCGTCATAACTAGTATATATTTGACAATCAGTCGCCGACTTATGAAGTGAAATAAATATATCAAGATCAATAAAAAGGCAGTTGATTGATTACTTTAAAAAATGAGCGCGCTGTTTACCAGTGGAATGCAGCTGCAACAAACCTGACATCTTCAAGCTTCAAAGTAGTGTTTCTTACCTTTCCACGCCGTCCATGAAGGTCTATGGTAATATTTACTTTATCTATGGCTGCTGGAGACTGCCACCATGTTAAGAACTTTCCATCCACCAAATCGGAGGCGTTGTGCGAATTGCTTGCATCCAAAGCGTTGCAAGTGGACTCATTGCGGTCTCTAGGTTTTTCATTTCTCTGCGAAATGCTAAAATATTGTTCCGATGGAGAGCCACAAGTTGCGGTCGCATAAACAGGCTTTAAAAAAGCTACATTCGAAGGCTCAGTTAACAAGACAAGATGGGCGACAGTAAACAAGAGGCAAATCAAAACAGTTACCCATGTCGCCATATTGCAGTTTGGTGTTTGATCTGTAAACGATGAGCTTGCTGCCAAGGAAATGACATTTGATACTTGACATAAATTATGCAAATCATTCATCCAACGGTCATTTACTGGAGCTGTCAGGGGTGGGCACAAAACAAATTGAAATAACTGCAAAAACAAAAACAATCATTTTATTTCATGATAATAATAATAATAATTATAATAATGATGATGATGATGATGATGATGATGATGATGATAATAATGAAGTCTTATTAAAAAATAAAAAGTCTTATAAAAATAAAATAATAAACGACAACAAAGAAAGAACCGACCGATACATAGACCTGGCTGTTAGTGGATAAAGAAAGCACTGATTATTCCAATCATTCTAGGAGCACTGGGTTGCATGAAAGAAAATCTTCCAAATGCCTTCAAGAAGCTGGACATAGGCTCGGGTTGCATTACCGGTAGAGATACTTTTGCAAAAACGTGTTTACTTTAGGGACTAAAATCTGTCAACACGCCTTTTCTCTAATGTGACCCATCTTTTTTCGCTTTTCCAAAAATTTCAAAATCTGGAAAAAACATCATAGACGCCGGTGTGCATGGGTAGGGCTGACCAATTTTTCCAAATTTCGAAAAAACAAAAGAGCCCGCCGTCAAAGGTGACTGTGCGATTGACGTTTTGCATTTTACTAGGCTTAATTTCGACCATAAATTTTCTTGATAAAGTTTATTTCAGGCCTTGCAATTTGATTTTTCCAGCCGTTTAAAACCAGCCAAATTAAAAATTGGTCCGTAATGCGACCCGGCCCAGAGATAGTGAGTATCGCATGGAAAACATCCAAAATACAGGGCCTACGGCACCCTTCGCAGATTCCTATATAGGCACAGAGGGCATGTTGCTCTCCGTCTGCCGTGATCATCCCGGTGCAGTCAGGCTCGGAGTGTACCGTGAGATTCACGGATAATTGTTTTATTAAAAACTGGATCATCGGATAATGTAATTGAAGACTTTTCACTGGCTTGGCCGTCATGGTATATGAGCTAATATACACTCTAATATAAATATTTTAAGCAAGAGCCGATACAACGTAGATTTGATATTTTAGTGGTGTACTATATTTCGGCTGGCCAAACCAGCCTTCTTCAGGTACAATGAGAGTTTACATTGGATTGCTTCCATATACAATTATATGGTAAATGGATGTTGACGAAATACTGGAAAAATGTGATAAAACATGCATGGCAGTTACAACGAATTTGAATTCAAATACTAAGAGTAACGGGAAAATAACGGAAATGACTCTAAATAATAAACTGAAATCTAATACGTTTCTTCGCGGATATTAAGACCGTTGGGATCAATTGTCCTGCCTTTTGAAATGGAAAAAGCTTCCCTGGCCTTACGGATCGAGTCTCTGTTAGAAAATATTTTTTCGATAGAAATTAATTGCATGTCCTTAGAGATGTTGTGGGGAGGGGAGAGGAAATGTTCTGTGACTGTAGTAGGTTTGGATTTGGTGTTAGAGTTATCTAAAGTGCGGCGGTGTTCAAGGCCAGGGAATACGTATACGTATACGTATTAGATTTCCATTTTTTCCAGTATTACGTCAACATCCACCGGCGCGTCTGTTTGCACGGCAATGGCGTGGTTGCATGGATGCGTGGTAACTCAGTAACTGACGCCATTTTAGATTTCGTAGAGTAGCGCTCTGCGCATGAATAGATGGTAAAACCACTGACAAAAGTTAAACTTTAATTCGGTGTTCGTCCAATCTCGTTCCCAGAGTCTTCGTTCCCCTTGACCAGCGGGTCGGGTTACCACCCGCTGGTCAAGGGGAACGAAGACTCTGGGAACGAGATTGCTGTTCGTCAGTTCCGTGTGAACAGAGCGAAAATATTGCAAGGTTCCTTGCGAACAAAATGGCCGGTCAGATGGCCGGAATCAGCCCAAAATATCTTTTAGTATACCATTTGCGAGAACGACTTTTCGCTTTTATTCGAGGGCAAATTTACTGTCTATAATCTCCTCTATACATCATATTCCTCCAATTGATAATGCAACGTGGCGTGTACTAAAGAAAATGGAATTGTAAAGACCATCACTCGCCGTGGATGCAGAGCTGGTTTGGCGATACAAATATCTAAGCTAAGAAGTTGTGAAGGTAGTTCGACTTTACAAGCTAGTCGTTTATCATCTTACGAAAATAGTTTTTGTACAAATATTGAAATCCAAGACGATCTTGAACCACATTTGCATAACACTTCATTAAATATTCACGCTAACACCTTGGCCAGGAACGCTGTTCACTCAACTGTGGTAAACTATCTACAAGTGCCATCGCGGGATAGAGTACGGGTTTCGGGACCAAATCCTTCAGATCAATCTCCTCAGAGATCGGTTTTTTATCCACCAAAGATCATGGTATCAAACGTAATGTCTCTTGTACCAAAGTTAGTGGAAGTGCAAGAATTTCTCCTTCGTACTCAAGTTGATCTCGCCTTTATTACCGAAACTTGGCTGAAAACAACCATCGCAAACACCGTTGTAGATATTCCTGGTTATTCCATCATTCGGAGAGATCGAATGTCGAACGATCATGGCGGAGTTTGCCTCTATATTAAAGAAGACGATTCCAGATTCAAACAACTTCAAGAATTGTCCTGTTGTGACGATCACGAAGTCTTGTGGGTACAATTACGGCCAAACCGCCTGCCAAGAGGTTTCTCTTCCCTTAATGTTGCTGTAGTTTACCATCCTCACTGGGCTGGGACCGAGAACTTCTCTATGAGCGAGCATTTGTTCAGGTCTCTCTCTTGCTGAGTCGAAATTTCCCAACTGTGCACTTATTGTTGCGGGTGACTTTAATCGCCTCGACATTAACTCATTGAAGAAGCAATTTCGTCATAAGCAAATCGTTAAAAAGCCAACCAGAAAGGACGCAATCCTCGACTTGATACTGACCAACCTACATGATTTCTATGATGATCCACGTCATTTTCCGCCGTTCGGTCTTTCAGACCATAATACCATAGCAGCAGAACCAAGGACTCGTGTTAGCAGTCGCTCAACAAAGTATGTATTCAAGCGTGATATGCGAGCAAGCCGCAAAGCCGAAATGGGAAGATTCTTAAGCAGTATG
>NC_090870.1:26944003-26951503 GCF_036669935.1 Montipora foliosa | reverse complement strand
TGAAATTGTCTAGTCTGTTGATAAAACTCAACCTTCATAATCCAAAAATGTATCTTGGTTAAATGTAAGTGTAGTAGTTTGTTTATACGACCTGGTGCAAAGTCAGGATGTTGAAACCCTGTTTTTCACACTGGTAAAGGGTCATGTTCACCCGAATGACCTTGTGCACTGAGGCTAGTTTCCCACAGTGGGAACATCTCTTAAAGGAATTTGTGAAAGCCTGATGGCACATCCAACCAATCAGGATGTTGTATTAATTTTCAGTGGTAGAGCCATTTCAGACGAATGCAAGCACAAAGTCTTTCAAGTGAACATGTCCATTCAATATCACTACCAACCCTCAAAGACCTTCCTTTCAACGATAAAAGTCACTCCTCATCAGAACCAGATTGATCAGAATCAATGTCTGGCCCACCATACAAATATTGACCACTGGAAATTTTTTAGACCAATTTTGTCATCCACCTCTTCAATTCTCCCATGCCAAGACACTCCAAGAGGTTTTGAGGGTGGTTCGGAAATGAAGAATGACATTGTCCTAGAATTTTACTAAACACATCTCGCTGGGACAATTCCCTAAACAAGATTTCAACATCATCTGCAGAGCTCATTGTGCTGTGTACTTTAGATTGGGGAGTGACACCTTAGACTCTGTCCCTTTGATTGTGAATGACTATATCTCAGTGCACTTGTTTCATTTAGATTCTTTTGAAGCCTTGCAAAGTGCATGGTCTTTAATACCTCGAACCTCGTGCCCAACCCTCTGATCTATTGGAATGCATCCACCTGCCTTTCCAGTGTCACTGAAGTACTTGCCCCATTTTAACATTGCATATTTTTCAAATAATCACTTATGTGATTATACTAGAACAATTATTCACCAATATTCACCTCACCTTTGGCGAATAATTGTTAATTATTGACTTCAAATAGTACTCAATCTATTCAACAGGATATCCATTCAGTTGCAATTTTCCAACTGATAATTTTTTACACCATATTAAGCATATAGTTAATGTCATTAACACTTCAGCTTTCAATAAATATGAAATACTCTAACTTGAAGCTCTAAAATATTGACAGTCTAGATAATACACGGTTAAACTACTGACATAATAACACTGGTTTCCACTTTTCAGTAATAATAATAATCATCCCAATGTTGCTCTTGTGAAGCCACTCAGTCCTTTGTCCTTGAGTGGCTTTGTAGCTCAAGTGGTAGATCTCATTGAACCACCTGAATTTTTTAGGTGTCTGTAAACAACAATAATTTGCTTAATTGTCCAGATGAGTGTGAGGATCACTTCTCTCTTTTGTCTAAAACCCACAATTCAAACATACACTCATTTCATTTATCACTGACAACTCTGTTCTCCAATTTTCAAGTTATAACTTTCTTACTTGATTGAAAATTACATGTATGATTTTACAAACTGTGCAGTAAGATTTACATGATAAGTAAATAAACATTATATTTGTATAGAATGTATATTTTAAAAATTTCAATCCCATGGGCTAGTGCTTTGGGGCATCCAGTTTATATTTGATCCATTCATTTATCCAGCACGACTATTTATTTCTTTAGTGTGCATTGCTCAATGATGTTAGAAAGATAAAAAAGTTCTTAATAAATAATATAAATACAATACATGTATTTATTTCATCTTTTTGTGCACAATCAAGTTTTACAGTACATGTGACTTTTTCTGTGCAAGGAATGACACCCAAAAAGGTCAATTTAATATTTTGTCCCCTCTAAACAGCCATATTGTGGTATACTTTCTCTTTGATATTTCCATGTTTTTTTGCAGTTTATACTACAAGTTGCCCTACACCAAATATAAAGTAAAATATAAATGTAATGAACAAACAATGGTGCGCAATGTTCCATCATGCAAAATTAATATATACCAATTAATTCACTGACAATGTTGAAACCAAGTTTCAATACGGGGACATTATTGATATGATAGCTAAATGAAGAAATTTTTAAAAAAATAGTTCTTTAATACTGGTTCACTAACTGATACAGTGATATTACTGATGTATTTACTTTAAATCCTGAATAATTGATGTGCCAAAAGCATTTAAGATAAGCAGCCGTACATTCAGAGCATTTCCTCCAGATTAAGATAAATTTACATCACAGGTACACTGTATATTCGCTGCAGTAAATATGAATGAGCATGGAATGTTAACATCAAATACTGCAAGTAGTTAATAATATCCTGCCAGTGTCATATCAACAAAAATCTTCTTCGCCTTGAGATTGAAATGACAATGCCCTTCTTAATTTAAAAATTACACAGAAGACAAACCCTCTGCCCTGGTTTATATATTTCCAGACATCACACATTAAAATAGACATTTTGAAATTTGCATAAATTAAATCAAAAGAGGGTCAAGCGCATTTTTTACCTTCGCAATTAGAACCAATTCACAAAACTTCATTCCAGTACAACCTGAAACCCCTATGGCGGTAACCACTGCATCATTCTTTACTTTTACTAATGTATAGATTTCTTGAAAACATTATCGTTACTTTTCAATAATAATTTTCTGGTAGCATAAATAAGACTTGAAGGAGTCACAATTAATCAAGGATAAAATGGCGAAAGATATCGTTTACGTCACCTATTGTCATTAATGTGCCAACCAGAGCCTCACAGCTGGCTGTCGAAACAAAGGATCTTTTGTTCTTGTGGTTGGCACATTTCAATAACAAAAGCAATGTTCATAAGCAGATATCTTCCCTATTATCCAATAAAGTAATAAGTTCTTATGTACTAATTGATCCCTTTTAGCAATTTTTTTAAAATCAAGTATACCCTTATTATTACTATGTAATTATGAATATTATTTCGGTTTCATTGAATGAAAGAACGTTAAATTTTTAAGTTAGTATGTACTTGTCTTGAGAGTGTTCGCATATGCAAGTCAAATAAACGCAGTGAACTAAGCAAGAATTCACCTTTCGTCTTACAGTTAGACGGAATTCCGCCCGGCATATCTGTCCCGATAAATTTTGAAAACAGATGTTCTTTAAGAGAATTCAAAACATCTGATAATGCTAAACGATGACTCAACACATACCTCGAGCTCCTTCCATTGATTCGTTGTACAAGCATTCGAATGCTACTTAGATTGAATCGAAGCCTTCGAGATCGAGGATTTCACTTAAACTCGTAAAATTTTCTGAAGATAGCGCTCTCTTCAGAAAAATCTGGAGATTTTTTCCTTCCGGTCTCCCAACCCCTCCCCTCATCTCCCCCCCAAAAACGCACCCACCCATCCCCCAGCAGCTCCTTCAGACTACAAGAATAATTCTGCCGCCATTGCGAATTTGCGGGAAAACAGGGTACTTATGTCAATAATTTTTATTGGTTAATCGGAGATCCAATCAAACAATCGGTTATATGGCTATGATAGCTAAAGGAAGCCATTTTTTTAATTTCTATATTAACGTGTGTTTGAAACTCAGAGATGAAGAAATGCATTAAGAAACAATGAAACGAGTTAGAAAAAATCGATATTTTTCAAACGGTGGGGATGCAATTTGAATCTAGAATGGAGAAACGTCTGTGAAAGGTTCAGAGTCGTTTTTATCCGGGAGATTTAATGACCCGTACGGGACACTGGGAGATTCGTTCCGTATCCAGGAGACTCCCGGATAATCCGGGAGAGTTGGCACGTATGCCATTGTCGTTGACAAAGATACCCTGGGAACGAGGTTGAAGTACTCTTATTTTCTGCACACAGTGAAGGAATGGAATTCCTCCTTACCTGATAACATAGTGATGAAATCAATACCCTGAAGGCTCTAAGAATGCCCTTGACAATATGGATTAATTTGAAATCAATGTTTAGTATTATTCCTTTTATTCTCATTTTTCACGTTATTTTACCTTTTAAAGAACCTCAACAAATATTTTCTTTATTGAAAGAGGTGGAGTCAACAGGGAAGAAGAAGAAGAACACAGGCAAGAGTTGAAAGCAATTCGAAACCATGACAATACGATAATGGGTTGCAATCAACTTGCAGTGCATATATTCATGTACTCAAAAACAACAAGCCTATGTATTTTCTCTACTTATATAAAAGCTTCATACATGCAGCTGGGTCAGACCCAGCTGCAAGAGGACAAGACTCTTCCCAAGGAAGGACTTTGATCGGGTTTTTCACACTTGGCGCATTTGCTGCCATAAGTCCAGTTACATGGAGAAATAAAAGCGGTGAATTATGAACTTGTAATATTGAGCTTACTCTAAAAGAGCGTTGCTTCCCCCAGCAAACTAAAAGGGTTGCTTACAAAAAGCGTGAATAAAGAAAAAAATCCCACCATTTGAGGTTTAAGAGACCGCCTTCAAGGTATAAAATGAACGATGGAAGAAGCACAAGTTGAAATCATCGCTTCGAACGCCATCTTTGTTTTATACATCAAAGCGCGCGGTCTAGATGCTACAATTTTCAACAGCCAATCAGACAAAAGTCTCCTTTGTTCTATTTTTTGCAATCTGATTGGCTTGTTCCGAGCAT
Source organism: Montipora foliosa (assembly GCF_036669935.1). Classification (NCBI taxonomy): domain Eukaryota; kingdom Metazoa; phylum Cnidaria; class Anthozoa; order Scleractinia; family Acroporidae; genus Montipora; species Montipora foliosa. The sequence continues at coordinate 26,946,966 of NC_090870.1, read as the reverse complement.
GCGCTTGCAAGTAATACAGGACTGAGGACTCTCTCTTTTCCCGCCTGGGTTCCAGGCCCATTTTCAGGGCGGGGTAAGAGGGAGTCCCGGAACAGGACTAGGTACCGTGTGAATCGGGCCTAAGGATCTGACAGCGTCTGTCTTAGCTTAATAACTCGAGGCAAAACAATGCAAGTTGAGACAATTTACAAATTAATTAAGTTAATTAGTTACATTTTACTAACCTTTTCAAAATAAAGTCGGGAAGAATTGTGTAATATCTTGGGGGCGTTTTTAATAAAACAAATATTCCACTCGTGCTTGTTGGATATGAGATGATTATAGCCTCGTGGGCTATCTATCCTCTCATATCCAACGCGCGTTCGTGGAATAATTAATAATTATTATCATTGTTATTAGGAATTAGTATATACTCGACCCCAGGCTATTGCATTTCTAGCTTTCTGATCCCGGTTATCAGTGAATAACCGAGGTTTTATCTTATACGGAAAGCAATGCGCCACGTGTCACCGTGTCCAAAAAAATTTCGGCTCGAGGTTTAAGTTTTGTCCGACTGAAAACAACAGGTTTGGAGAAGTGTTTCGCTCAGAAATATAGCAACTTTTGGACAAAGCAAAAGAAAGTTCGACATATACATATTCATTGGTACGAAACTGTGATACTTCACATTACACTCTAATCAGTTAAGTCTGTGAAGTTCAAAAGCTTGTAATTCTCGCTGTCGATATTTTAGTCTTCCGGTGTTTTCGCTTAATAAAATTAGCGAGGAAAAACCTCTTCGTGAAGTATTTACTAAAACAATTATTCCATTCGTGCTTATTGGCTATGAGGTGATTATAGCCAACTCGGCGCTACTCGCATCGCCGGCTATTTATCACCTCATATCCAATGCGCACTCCTGGAATAATTGTTAATTATTATTAATAGCATTAGCAGTAATAGTAGTCATATTCATAATGACAATCAATACTAATATTTAATAATAATAATAACAACAACAAGAACAATTAGAATACACGTTATTCCAAAATGGCCGCCATTTTAGTATTCTTCTGTTTCCATGCAAATTGGCCCTTATGGCCTCCTTTAAGGTTAAATATTCTTTTGAATTTTACGTTTGAAAGCGAGGCCATGAGGAAACAAAAGAATGCGAAAATGGCGGCCATTTTAGAATATTAAAGGTGTATAACACTACAATGTGTAGCTTCGTTTCTTCAATAGATTCAAAGGCGCTGGTTACAAAAACCAGTCGATTCAAACAAATTACATCGGCAGAGGAAATGGCACTTTAAAAAAATTGTTTTAAGTTTTCGTTTAAGCTTGGCATTGGAACGAGCAGACCGGATTATCCGGGAGCCTGAGTCTCCCGGATACGGAACGAATCTCCCGGTCTCCCGTACGGGTCAACGTTTCTCCATTCTAGACTCAAATTGCATCCCCAAGTTAAAAATAAATCGCTTTTTTCAAACTCGTTTCATTGTTTCTTTATGCATTTCTTCATCTCTGAGTTTCAAACACACGCAATATAACCGATTGTTTGATTGGATCTCCGATTAACCAAAAAAATTCTTGACATAAGTACCCTGTTTTCCGGCAGTTTCACAATGGCGGCAGAATATTCTTGTATTCTGAAGGAACTGTTGGGGGATGGGTGGGTGCGTTTAGAGGGGGGGGGGTGGAAGAGGAGTGGGTAGGTTGATCGAGGGGGGAGGGGTGAGGAGACCGGATGGAAAAAATCTCCAGATTTTAAATCTCCATAGGTTGGCACCTCTGTTAACGTCCTCAGATAAATTATTCCAGAATTCAGGAACAGCAACAGAAGAATCACATTTTCCTTCGGAGCATTTTTGGGTGATAACATTTGTTTCAGATGGAATTCTCTTGAGACTCCACGGATATTTAACAATTATTCCATGAGCGCGCGTTGGATATGAGTTGGCTATACTGTAACCAGTCTCATATCTAACAAGCGCAAGTGGAATAATTGTTTTATTCAATTCCTTAAACTCCAAAAGTTTGGAAGTACGAAATACGAGCGAAAAAAGGGAGAAAATTCTAGCGAAATCGAAAACTTTTCGCGTACTTCTAAGGGTCGGAATTGATCCAAACTTTCCACAAAACGGTTTTTTTGGTTTATTCAGAGAGAAATTACCCCTTTCCGGCGAAAAAAAAATTAGTTTAGGAACGCTTAGCCCAATCAATTACCATAAAAGGTCAAACTTAAGCTTAATTTGGTGTTATCAACGGAGTTGATAATGTAAATTGGCCACCGTACAGAAATTCTAAAAGCTGACGTTTCGAGCGTTAGCCCTTCGTCAGCTCTGACGAAGGGCTAACGCTCGAAACGTCAGCTTTTAGAATCTCTGTACGGTGGCCAATTTACATTATCAACTCCGTTGATAAAACCAAATTTTTGTATACTACTTCCCCACCGACGCAGCACCACAGTTTCTTTAGAAACTACCCCTTCATCTACCAGATTAAGGTGAACTTGCTCGCTCTCCTAATGTGAACTGGACTTTTGTCACGTGATGTTCATACCTGAGCCCACATTGACCCAAAACAGCAGATGTTTCAAAGAGTACTTCTTACAGACGGAACCTTACAGGGCAGAACGAAGTTGTGCAGACCGTTTAGCGCCGAAAAAGTACAAAAAAAAAAATCAAACAAACATTCACTTAGCACTTAAAAGGTTAACAAGTAAGTAATACAAAGAGTGTGGAGTAATAATCATGACCGACTCTGTTATCTGCCGCAACATCGCATCGTTATGAGAAGTTTGTATGGAGCCGCCATGTTGGTGCAACCTCCGTTGTGTACCACGTCACAGTTACTTGGTAATAAGTTTTAACATTTGTTTCTATGAAGGATGCATGTCATCTTGTCTGTAAGTGTTAGATATTGAATAAGGCATTGGTTTGTCGAATAGAGCTGTTATTGGCTTTGATAGGAGAGGGTCTCAG
>NC_090870.1:26931503-26939003 GCF_036669935.1 Montipora foliosa | reverse complement strand
TTCCGTGTCGGTAAAAGTCTTGTCTGTCACTCCCCTGGTAAGTGGTGTCTTTGTGCATAGAGCCTTCTGCGCGTATTTTCTTAGGAGAGGGTAGTGGAACTGCGTTGATTTTTCTGGTGGACACTCGAGCGATTGTCCTGGAAACTTCCTTCTTCTCTTTCTAAAAACTGTGTATCAATATTTATTTACTTTTGCATCAATATTTGTTTTTGCATAAGCAAGCTAACAAAATCTGTACCTTGCTGAGTTCGCATTTGTTAGCGTTAATAGTATTTTCGGTCCGATGCTTCTGTTTTACGAGGGGTATATTATCTTGGTCTCCCATCCAAACACTAACCCCGCCCAACAGGGATTAACTTCAATGGACTTCGGTATTACAAAGCTGTCAGATGCTCAGAGGGCACGCTTAAACTTGTGGTCAAAAGAAGTTTATCAACATGTCAGCCCAGAAGCCAGTGTTTCTCTCTTCCCATTTATTTTCTTCAATCTTTCTGGGTTCAGTACTTTGCTAGTAACCACATGTCTTCTCAGACTATTTACCCAAGACTTCTACCATGGCACTACAATGATAGACAATACCAAAACAACATCGTGCACTGTTAGAGCTACATATTACGCAAGGACAGGTCTGTTTCGTCGTACGAACGTGTGAGGACCTGTGAGCCAAAGGGCCTCGTCTGGTATGACTTCTTAATGACCGCCCAACTTGAAAAAAATTGTCTGGAACGGTGCACGTACCACAGGCAACCCAGTGTACCCTCACGGAGGGTCTAGTTTTATTAGAGCCAAACTTTTTTCGTTCATCTTACTTTTAATTCCGTTATTGGATTTAGAACGAGATAGCTGTACTATCATTTTCTTCCGTTGTGTGTGTAATTTGGAGTGCTTGGTAAAGTTTTGAGCCTTTTTGCTTGTAATCAATGAGTAGATTTAGTTAGTGGTTTTTTTTTCGTGACAATCTCCGCTACGTGAACAAGGCTTAAGACAACACCTGTACAAGAGGATGTAGTCTTGTTGCTGTTATATCGAAAGCAGAGAGAAGTTAGGCAAACGTATATCAAGTAAACTACATTAGTGTAAGTCGCCAAGGTGTTGTCCGCCACGGTTAAAAAGAAAAGTGTTAGAGCGCATTCATGTGTATGTAACGTAATAACCAAGAGCTTGTTTTTCAGTGTGGAATACCAACGTTTAATAATAGAGGAAGATATCTGTTTACAAACATTGACGTCAAATTACTTTTGATATTCAAAATTGCCAACCACCAAACAAGAGAGCCCTCTGTTTCGGCATCCAATAATGCTCTGGTTGGCACATTAATATCAATAGGTGACGTCATCGATATCTTCGCTATTGGAGTTTGTCTTAAAGTAGGCAATAAAGCTCTCTTCTCCGGGATTTTAGAGTCCTTCTTTGTTCGTAGAAGTCCCCATCTGGTATAGGGTCTCAACACAATTTGTCTTGGACAAGGGGTCACTTCAAAGATTCCAAAGGCCTTTCTAATTTGCCCCAATTTAGACATTTTAGCAGTCCTTTCAGAGTTTTTCCTTTCCAACTTCGGCTATGCTGTGAAACACGTTCGGATCGTTTCCTATAGATGGTTTGTAACCAATCTCTAGAAACACAGATAACATTGCTGCAATGTACAATTGCTGTTGGACGAACAAAAGGAGCTAATGAGAGGAAAAACCTTAAATAACAATGACCACAACCAGGTTTCTGAGCCCGCGAGACTGAGCACCCCAGCAAACCATTGTTTTAACGAAAACCGCTGGTAAGCAACCTGGTTTTGGTCATTGCTGTCTAAGGTCTTCCTAATGAGAGATCTTTTTTCTTCGTCCACCAACATTGCGGCGATGACGTAACGTGAAAACCACTTTCACAAATACTATGGTGCGAATCAACAAACCAGCGATCGAAATTGAGGCGGAGAATGTTACTTATATTTTGAAAGAAACAAAGACCTTTCCCCTGAATTTATTGATAGATAAATATATGGTGTTTACTTCACCCTTTTCGTTTTTTCTTCGCCTTCGTCGTTTTCTCACTTTGCTAGCTGTGGGAGGTGGACAACACTTGGTCAGTTTGTTATTATAAAATGGGAAGGAAATACTAAGCAACCTCTCCAAAACCACCGCCTACTTCCACCATTCTCCACCTCGTAAAAATAAAAAAGTTGGTGCTTCGCTTGTTTCAGCAATCAGACTTTATTTTTGTTGCTACTGCTTCTTAACAGCGGAAGCCACTGTGTCATCTCCTTTATCCCAAACTCTTTCTCATAATCCCAATATCTAAATAATTATTCTTTTCCCACCCAGATTTGATAAAAAAATAAAATAACAATCATCCTTCACCCCCCACTCCCCTTGCAAAAAGAAAGAGAAAGAGAAAATGAAACAACGACTTGAAACCTCAGATTTATGTCTTGAACATCTCTTTTGATGCCGGATTTTGAAATAATCTTCTAATTTGACTAATTTGCTTTGAGTTCTTTCTGGATTACTGTACAACAGGGCTCACATTATGCTTTGTTGGCCTATTCTCTTGATTTCATTGAAGTAGTCAACGATGTAATCTGCAATCTGTTCCTCGTTTTCAATCGATTCGCTTCGGATTAATTTTGGACGCCAAATTGGCCGTCATGCGGTCATGATCGTGCTGCGGTTGCTTTTCTACTCTCCTCGTTCGCTGCGGTTTACTTGTGAAAAATCGTCCAATCCTAAATCATTTTACTCTGGACAACGACTATAGACAGTATTTCACTGTTATCACGCGTCGATCGGTTTCCGCACGTTTTCCAATTCCCTTGCTACGTATTTTCTGTTATGTGGTAAACGATACCAACCCATTTCATCAATATTATAACTATCAACACCTCCTGTCTCTGTCACAAGTTTATGAGACCATTACGTCCCTTAAAAATGCCCCTCCATCGCCTTCAAGAATGCTCGTGCCAAGGTCACGAAAGTTCAGGTCGTTCGCCAGTTTGTAACGCATGCGTATATCACTGACATATCCCAGGACTCTCTTCATGTTTGCAGCCGCTTGTGATGAGCGAGAGTTTTCATTCTTGTACCTGGAGATATGAAAAACATCAAACAGAAATTAAAACCCGCTTTATTACAGCTTCTTTGTAACGAGAGGGTATATCCAACAAGATAGCCCGATGTCATGCAACGAAGCAAAGGAAAGTGTTAAGGCATGAAACACGAGAAGTGAGCAACCTCGTTCCCAGGGTCTCTTTGTCTCAACGACAATTGGAGACCCTGGGAACTAGGTTGGAGAAGTAAGTCAATACAAGGGAAATTACTTGAAAAGCTCACGCTTGGAGCCATAGCCTTTCTTTTGAGCGCATTAACCCTGACGAAGAGGTAATGTAACAATGTATGAGCCGCGAGCGTAGCAAAGGCCTTTTCGAGCGGCGATGGCGACCGGAAGTGGACTCTACACAATCAAGCTCGATTTCCGCCACTCTCTCGAATCCAGTCTCGCGCGGGCTCCTTTTCCGAAACAGGAGCTGGTAATGGAGCTTAGAGTTGCCCTTCGCCGTTCAAACCGCGTGGGCTAGTCTAAGTAACGGTGCATCGGGGAAATCTTTTATTGACACTCATAAAATTATCGCAAACAAAACAGTGCTAATTGAACCAAAAAAGTTTGGCAGTTACTCACTTGCTAGCAACGTCTACAAAGAGACTGTTAGGGATCGGTATGGCCGAACGCATGTCATGTAGATAGTTGAAATTGCCTTTCACAACAACCTGGTAGTAAACAGCATCCACCCATAGACCAGCATCACGCTTTCTGTATGCTTCGGCAACCAAAAGGGACTGGGGACATAAATGGCGTCAACAATGAGAAAAGAGGATCAAGAGAGAATTAGATAAGAGTGTTGTTATGGCTTGGGTGGGCTACCCAGCACAGTCACAAGTGAGTTTATTTTTAGAATACAAATTTCTAGTTTCTAAAGAAGCTGTGGTGCTGCGTGGGTGGGAGAGTAAAACAGAAAAATTTGGTTTTATCAAACGAATTGATAAAGATCGAATTACTATCGTGAACGATTTGGAAAGCTGACGCATTCTACCATTCTCTACTAGATCCAGAGATCTCATGACATTTCAGAAAAAAAAAACCCAGACGATTGACGCTAAAAGAAAAAGGAGGGAATGATAACTTAGCGAGAAAAATAATGCACACAAGGTCCACCGAGGGGACAGAGGAAAGTGACAGTTGTAGAGGGCTAGTCGATTTTTTTTGGAGTTCTGAGCGCTATAGACGCCCTCTTTTTCTGGAAAAAACAGCATTATTAGTATTTTTAATGCAATTGTATCATATATATATACGTAGAGAATTTAGCAAAATCATCATAGTATCATTTAAGGAAAAACGACTGATATTCTTTGCATTCGCAGGGACCATCCACCCAATCTGACTAAACAGTGATGGTGGTTCGACTAAACAGATTGGTTTTCAACTGAGTCAGTAGTGAGACCACAAGAAAAAATTACAAGGGACAAAGATAGTGAAACCGGAGCCAAACATTTGAGGCGGCCCTAAGAGGGGAAAATGTGCCGGGCGAGTAAAAAATGTCTGGTGAAGAGAAGGGACGGAGAGGGATCGGCAAATGGGCGAGTGACGAACTGCAAACTGCATCAATCGTTCAGGACAACTTATTCATGTGTCAAAATATTCTTAGCCCGCGTAGCTGTCGGGATTGTTGGCACAGGGGGCAAAATAACAAGTGAGGCCGCGCGGAGAATGGGGAGGACCGCTGTGAAATCCCAGCGCTGCTCCCCATTCTCCGCGCGGCTTCGCCGCTTGTAATTTGCCTTCTAGCTTAGCTTAGCTAGACCAAAAAGCCGTAATAATATATGACACCTACTACCTACTATAATGAGTTAAACTACTTGGTAGACTTGAAAATTTAGGTGCACTTTTAAAATAACTTCTACGCTTCAGGGCCCAAGTGAGATGTAACAGTTCTGTACTTACCTGGAAGAACTGAGCGTGATTAGCAAGAAACTTTCGCAGAGAAAAATCATCAAGGTTGACCACGGTGACGCCAGAGGAGAAAATCTGTATCTGAAGACGAACCAGCCTGGCATTCTTCAAACAAGACTGTGAATGGCGCCAGCAGTTCACCTAGAGATCGCAAATGTGACATGAACAAACACGGTACCATGGCAGCTGTAATGTTTGAATTGCACGACTGACCTTGGCGTAGTTATCTGAAGCGTAGCAGAAGGATTTCATGATGGAGTTTAGTTTAAAGAACGCTTCGGCCTCTACAAAAATAAAATTTACATCCTGAGTATACCCTGATTTCCATACACCCATATCTGAACTTCCTTTCCTAGTTTTTATAGAAACTTTTGGGGGTGCAGGGATGGCGCAGTGGTGAGAGCACTCGCCTCCCACCAATGTGACCCGGGTTCGATTCCCAGACTTGGCGTCATATGTGGGTTGAATTTCTCGGTTCTCTATTCTGCACCGAGAGGTTTTTCTCCGGGTACTCCGGTTTTCCCCTCTCCTCAAAAACCTACATTTGGCTTGACTTGCGTTCATTGTTACTTCAGTTTACAGTGTCCCCAATTAGTGATCCAGCGCTAGAAAGACTAGACACTTAAATAAAGTTCCTTTCCTTTCCTTACAGCAAAATGAAAACCTGATTCAAGTCAAAATAAGACTTGAGCTCGATGACGACACCTATACACACCTCTTCTCATTCTACTCTCTTTTCGCGTTGTTCATAACAGAAAGCAAATTGTACTGAGAAAGCCTCCTCCCACAGAACGTTCATAGCAGGACAGTAGAAAGACAGCGAAACTTGCTATAGAGTTTCAGTAACAACAGGCATCGCATCAAATAAATCAGTACCGTAATTAACGCTAAAAGAAATGTTTATCACCAACCTTTTCCTGTACTTCCCTGACCATGTTTCCTCTCTGAAAAAACAACAACGTGGCATTAAAATTCAGCGATTTTTTGTATAATGTAATAGCCTTATTTGCTTAAGGTTAGTTCCTAGTCAAGCCAGGGTGGTTTCGACTAACGGCTTGGCTAAGAACTTACCTTAAGCAAAACAGGCACTTGTCGTAAAGCCAAAGCAATCGCGCCGTCAGCCAAACACGACAGACAGAAACAATCGAATGAGCCAATCGGAACTTGAAACAAAATGATAGATATCTACCGGCCACCATGCGAGAGCCCCGTTAAAAGTCACAAGAGGCCATTTCCGTCCGAGTTCATGTCTGCCTTCTCTTCAAAGCGAGTCTACGTACAAAGGTTTTCTTATGATTTCAGTTTTCATTCATATGTAAAGTAGAACTAATTACCAGCACAAAAACTTCGCACTTAGACTCGTTTTGATGAGGCGGCAGACATGAACACGGAAATGGATTATTGGTTTGGGACGTGCTAATGGTTGGTGGAGTTTGTGCTGAGCGGACTTCTTTGTCAAGACAGAAAATCATTAAGGACTTTCAAGCTGAAAACTATGCTATGGCGTGAAACTGTTTATTTAAAATGAAGCTTTTCCTCTCACAGAAACGTGCGGGAAATCAAGCTTTCGATCCCATACAATTAATAACCAGCATGTTAAGAAGGCGGCGTCCGTGACAAATAAGTCATTTCAAAATAAATTCACAATATTGAAAACATTTTCCAAAAGCAGTAAGTTAAATCAGTATGCAACATGCACGCGATTCATGAAGTTACTAAAGAACGAAACTGATTTGAAATGTGATAAAACTGGAGAAAGATTGAACCAATTCATCCATATTACGCTGCCGGTTTCTATAAGCCAGGGATTATAATCAATTCCTGTTACTGTTACGCAAAGGACGCCAGAGAAATGCAAGTTTCAAAATGTCAAATGTCCGCCATTGCAATTGTTTCATCTCCTTAATAATAACACAACAAAGAGGTTCTTTGCTAGAATGAAAAATGACTTCTACACAGCGTATTTGAAATCGTTGTCTACCGTCAGCCGAAAGAAAATAGATGGTATTTTGAGCGAATGTGGGTGGTTTCGCTGCGAGTAGCAGCGCCTTGCTATAAGTTTGTCAGCGGTGAATACCGTAAACAACATATCAACGGTTTGTCTGCCAGGTAAGCCTGATTCTAGAACGGAGCGAAAACAGTTACGTGGGGCGAACTCGCAATATTTGGGGGACGAACTAGATTAGTTACGGGGCTAACTGGAGGGGGCTAACTCGCAGCGGGGCGAAACCACTGGCTTCCTTTGTGGCTTCCTTCCACTGGCTCCTTGCCAAACGAGAGCGAAAGTTGATGACAGTTGAAACTCTCGCTCTTGTTTGGAAACGAACTCTCATGCACTCTCGGCTACTCTCATTGACACTCGAAAAATGTGAACCTGCTCAAATTTTTCATGAAACTTGGCGAGAGTTTTGTCTCATTTGGCCGCGCACGAGATGTTTGCGCGTGAAACTCTCGACAAACTCTCGTCAACTCTCGCTCTCGTTTGACCAACTCTCGGCTACTCTC
>NC_090870.1:26919003-26926503 GCF_036669935.1 Montipora foliosa | reverse complement strand
TAATCGATCACAGGTGAGAACCAATCAAAATTCGTGCATTATTGAGCTAATTATGTCATCATACTTTACAGCGGCAATACCTTCGCCAGTACTGTGAACGCGCAGGGAATTCAAGATAATGTCGGCTATAAATTGGGTCACCTAAAAAAAGATACGAAGAAATAATGTTATTAGGTGTTACAAATCCTGTCAAAGATTAATGGATTTTTAATCTTTGGATCATTAAATTCAAGCGATTTGCCTGCGTCCATGGAATAAGGTTTTGTATTAACCTTAGCATTACTTACAAGGACTTTTTAACGCATGTCGAACAGTGACTGAATGAAGCTAGTGCCTCGGTGATTCTCCCACCGATTATTTACTGTGCCAATGGCATCGGCATTTAGCAACACGATCGTCCTTATACGTTAGGAAAAACCCGTTTGGGACATGAATTCAGTACCTCTTGGTGTGTACTGCTTTAGTTTCCAACAAAAAACAAATCTAGACCGGCCCAGTTTTTCGAGAACTAATTTACCGGCGCTTTAATGATATCAGCGGTATCATTTTGTTTTTTCGTGGTTCACTCCCCATCAACAAACCCAGCAAACCCAGCAAACCCGATCATTCCTCAGTTTCAGACCTACTTTCAAAACTTTAGACCCATGAAGAAAAGTCCAACAGGAAGCTGGATTCCACAATTTTTCAGGAGTTCCTTTAAATAAAAAAATTAACTTTGGAACAACATCAAAACAACACAGTTTCCAACGCAAGCTCTCGGAACGCCTAATGCTAGGAGAGTTTCTTGGTTTTCAGCCTTAAATCTACGATCCGCAGTTATGGCACAGAAACAACCGCAAAAATGAAACCGAACGAAACGTTTACCTTAGCGGTGTCAAGTTGAATGGCTTTAATATAGCTGTCCATAAGTTTATAACGGCTGTCAAACCCAGAAACCAGAAGCGCATGAAGTACACTGAGCGGTTTCTTATTGACGATGGTCTCGTACTCTTGACCCAGAGTCTGCAAATAAAAAAACACAATCCATAAAGTTAACTAAAGCACCGCAGACTAGTTACATGTACGCGGAGAAAATGAAAAAAAAAAAAAAAAAGAGAGTTCACTTATTGAATAGACCATTGTGAATCGAATCTACAGTAGCTGGGAACGCGTCTTAAGAAAAGCTCTTTTAATAATTCCCTATGAAAAACGGGGGTTGGCCAGCTCAATCAACTTCAAAATGCCTCAGGATCATGAAGATATAGTTAATATTGATGGCGGAACTGGCGTCTTGGAGTTCTTTTTCGGTGTTCCGATAGGACAACATATTCTCCCCTCTTGGTTTTCATTAAAGATTTTTTGACGAACAACGAGTGTCTTAAAATATATTTGGTCGCTTGGAATGGCTTGGCCTGATCCCCAATAAAATCTAAACAACGACGAAGTCTTTTGTATGGGATGAACTTGAACATGATGGAGTAGAACATTGGAAAAACTGTCTGAATTCCGCTTGGTTGGAAATACGCTTGAAGGACCTCCATGCCAGAGAACAAAGAAATTGTAAGCAGTATGGGAAAGGTAAATTACGCGATATTGGTTCGTATTCTGTATTAATCTTAAGCAAACTGACAGCTTATGTGCAGGATGTGATGGAGGGGAATATGCAGTGGGATACGCTATATCGACAGAAGAGGAATTTGTTCCGTTGTTTTTCTCTCCTTTGTTGCAAACAAAAACGCTACCAGCTCTTAAAATATTGTGACACAAAGCGGGGAACAGATACTGCGAGAACAAAGAACCCAGCTCATATGAAAAATAAATATTTTTCTCAGCCGCATTACCTGTGCAACCTTGTAGCATGCGATGATACATGCACAGGACCTTTTTCCTTGCTTGCAGTAAAAAGCCAAATTTTCCATTGTTGTAATGATATCTTCCACTTGAACCCAATCAGAGGATACCGAGTCCCATCGCTCGTCAGTTGACATTTTTTCAGTAAAGCTGGTTGAGAAGACAAAACTGCCCGTGCGGCGAAATGTGCTGTCACTTGAGGTTGTGCTAGCCCTTCTCATTGTCTTCACTTTGAGCAGTTTTTGGATGTGGTCATCAAGAGTGTCTACAAATCGAGTGCCTTGAGCCAAATGAATGCAAGACTGACATAAAAGGAAACCAAATAGACAAATAAAGGCAGTTGTTGTGGCTAGAGTTCGCGTAAAGAAACGTCACTCGAAGTGAAAACGTATATATACCAGTGGAGTTGTTCTCAAGGTAGTCACTGTACTGAGACGTTTAGCTTCTTATTCAGTAATAACATAATCGGGGTTATAATGATGACCTAATCAATAGCAGCTATACTAATTCACTTCCTCCGTTTTAAAGCGACATCATTTTCCAAATCCAGCCAACAAGCACAACATATTGGACGCTTTCTATTTGCCCAAAAATTCCGTATTTCATTTTTTATATTTTGGCGCAAAACTCTCTAAAGTGATCGGCTTTAAGCAACCAACTGGGAAATGCTATTCCATTCGTTAGTAGTATTTTTCGCATTCTTACACCGAGATTTTTGGTCGAATGAAGAACGGCAGTAACTTAACTATGCTAAGACTTTGCTTTGCAATAATCATTCCTTCTTTTTGAAAAGTAACTGTTTGAAATCAGCGTTTTTGGTCTCAGAAGGCCCAGTGGTTAGGGCGCTTGCCCTGAAATCCGGAGATCCCGGGTTCAAGACCCGCTCTGACCACTCAATGAATTTGTTCCTGGTAGTCCCTGGTTCAACTTCCCAGCTGCACTTGTAAATAGCCAACTGGTTTGCCTCCGGCCAGTTGGGATTCTTAACAGTTGTTGTTGTTGTTGTGTTCTGTTGTTTCGTTGATTGTGTTTCATTGGCCCTGAAAAGCCCCTATGGGGAGCGGTCAATTAAGTATTGTATTGTATTGTATTGTATTATAGAAGGAACAGACTTCAAGAGGGGGGAATCACAGGATTAATGCGCATATCCTACAACGCAAGGTTGTTGGAGTATAGAAAACACAAATTACCATGACGACATCCACCTCCAAAGAGCTATGGCTGAACAAATTGGCAAGCCAACGAGCTTGGGTTACGTGACACCCTTCTAACAAGTTACCAATCACATTCTCCAAAGCACAGAGTTCCTGGAAACAAACAAACAAACAAACAGTCACTGTGAACAGTTTTCGCACTCATTCTCCTTACCTAATTGACTTCCCTTAACAGGTTTTCTTATGCATGCGCAGGAGGTCGACAATTTGACCATTAATGAGCGCAGCATCGATCGAAGGCACAAATCAAACAGAATGGTCTATGCATACAGCGTCGGCGGAACGAGCCACCATGTTGAAACGTTCAGTATCCTACTTTGTTCGAAGTGTAAGTCAAAAGTTGTGATTCTGCAAAAATATTGATAATGTTTTGCTTTTTATTAAGCTGGTTTTCAAATGTCATGGCTTTACACGCGTGAAGAATCTCAATCCAATGTGGCTAATGTTGTTGGTTGGGCAAATACTGATGGTGTTAAGACTAAAGACCCGTGCAAACGGAGGCAACATAGGGACATGAAGCCTGGTTTTCACTAGCGACACAAGCACAAACAACAAGCACAAACCACAAGCACAAACCACAAGCACAAACCACAAGCACAAACCACAAGCATAAGCACAATCGCAAGCACAAGAACAAACATCAATTGTTTTCCTTTTCCTTGTGTTTGCGCTTATGCTTGCCTTCGCTTGCGTTGTGTGAAAACGAAGCGCAGCATTAGCACAACGAATTTTGCGAAGTCTGGCCAATTAAAGCACTCGTTCCAGATCCCCCGCGTCTGAGCATTTGAACAAAATGGCGGACGCCGTGGTTGATTTTGATGCTTACGTCGACGTTCGTTTTCACAAGAATAAGCTACTTATGTTTGTGCTTGTGTCGCTAGTGAAAACCAGGCTTTATCATGAACGCAATGGCTTCATCTTTATACCCTAAAACGATCTTCAACACCCTTTTTTACCCTTAGCTTGAAATTTGTCAGTATTTACTTTACCTTTTCCCCGGCCAGAGGACACTCAGCATCCACTTGAAGCTTGGCATCGTCGTCCTGTACAAGTTCTTTAAGATTGACAGCCTTATGACGCACGGCCTCGGTATGGCTTGGTTTTAAGTCACTTAATAACTCCATCTCTGACTCGTAGGACAGAAACTCAAGATGGCTAATTGAACGCGTCAATGTACCCTACAAAGAATCAAAACGAAATTAAAAATACTGAGGAGATAGCTGCCAAAACTTCAACCTGTTTAAACAAATAAGTAACAAACAAACAAACTAACCCACACTATAATTACGGTCCGCGTTTTTCTCCAGCGTACTTTATTGCCCTAGTGCAAACTACACAATGTTGATTTCCATGACTGAACCTAAACATGCTGACGCTTGATACAACGTTTCCTAATTGTCCTCCCTTCTCAATTATAAGCTAAATTAATTCTGCACCACAGTTATTAATTTTAGGACTTTCCATGAACCGATCACATTTTGCTACTTGGGATGCAGATCTCTAAATCTCTCCGAATCCTTTGCAGGGCCATGTTAACCCGCTTAAGTTTAAGTACACGAATAGAATTTTTAATTCTGTTTTAATCCGAATAATTTTGAAAACAGAATTAAAGAAGAATTATTCAGATTAGCCATCTTACCTCATTGTCCTTCTCAATCTCTGCTCGTATCTTAAACAACCAGCGGTTCTTTTGAAGTTCTTTTAGTTCCGTCGGAGTTTTTCGTAGCGGGCCATGCGAGGAATCTGAAAACCACTTCACTGCTAACCCAAGAAGCATAGCGCGCTCAGTAAGAGAGAGTTGCTCATCTTTTGCTTGATTCTATAACAAAACACGTTTTTTCCATTTTAGTACTAATTTTCGGAGCAAAAATGGAATAAATCAACGAACATGCGATCGGCGATTGACCGTCAAGCTAATTTTGAGATTAGAGGAATAGTCATACGTTCCAGCAATTCCGGTCTCAAAATGGGAAAAAAACCGTTGAAACTTTCAGGCAACTCTTAACAACGACAGAAACAACTTGAGTTAATTGCCCCATACAATTTTACAGGTGATGGAGAGCATTAAGAAAAGATTGATGTGATCTTTGCACTTGTCTTGACAATTTAAGCAATTGTCTCTTATAGAAACCTCGAAAATTCAGGTTGCCACGGGGGGCTAAAAGTATGGTAGGCACACAGATAAGATGAATAAATGATTACTTGGGTCAAGTACCACGCACCACGCATACACAAAAAAAAAATGCCCGGCCGTCCGTAAAATAAGGAAGCTACAATCTTGGACAAAACTCTTGGGAAAAATTCTAGCTTAAGCATCATTTGGCACGCACTCACAAAATATATTGGTCCTTCCCCCCTTTCCCCCATACCAATGTTGATAATGTGATGCAAAATACTGTGCAAGCCTTTGGTCGCTTTTTAAAACAACATTGGAATAGGGGGAGGGGGGAAAGTAGGAAGAATTGACTCTTTATCACACAGACAAATTAGAGCGTCACAGCTTCCCAACGAGTTTTGTCCAAGATTGTAGTATTAAACAATATGGGAGGCCGTAAAGAATATGGTATTACGATCTTAGCTATCTTGCCTGCTTTATTTCGTTGGAAAAATACTTAGTATGACCCCTATTTTAACTTCCCAAATAATGTGAAAAGAAATGCTCAACAACAATGAACGTGCATTTGTGGAGAACGGGGAAAAGCGTCCTTTTTTTCGCAATTCACAAGTTTCTTACCTCAAAAAATGACCCCACGGTATCTGGTTTACAACTGTTGTCTTTGAAGCAGTCTTCAGCTTTACGCCAGAGGGCCATCCTTCCCTGTTCAATCTCCCACAATTTGGAATTCTTCGCACTTTCTAATTCGGCTTCGACCTGCAATTAAAAGGCAACAAGACGCCTATAAGGGTGAATCCGTGGGATGCGCAAACAGTTAACACAAATTGTTCAGATACAGTGAACGTCACCGACGGGTAAACTTTGGAAAATGGCAAGAGATTACTAGAAGGATAAATCTGTAATTTGACTTGAAGTACTTTGTTGTGAAAACTCTTATTATTGTTACTAAATTTGCAAATGCAAACAAAGAAGCCCTACAAGGGGTTATCAAGATAGTTTACGGGATATTTAGGTAAAAAATCATAGGGATACGGAATATTTGGTGGGGGGTGGGGGAATTGACGAGATACGTGATATTTTAGAAAATAGGCACGTATTGCGTACGTGTGGTAGCGCAGTGACTTGACAGTGTTTTTTTTCCATAACTGTGAACTGAGCTGTGTTTTGTTTTTCAGGAGATTCAAGTTGTCTTTGCGTGATATGTACTACACGATATTGTTAAATCATTATAGTGCCACGGTAGATGTCTTTGCTAAATACCCCCTGAGAAGACATGCTGTTCAGTAAAATACTAAACCCAGAAAGATTGAAGAAAATAAAAGGAAATCGAGAAACAGTGGCTTCAAGGCTGATATGTTGATCATTTCCAAGTTCCCTTAGAACTTCTTTTTCACCACAATTTTAAGCGTCTACTCTGAACTTCTGACAGCTTTCCAAGACAAAAATTCACTGAAATTAAGCCCTGTCTGGCCAGGTTAGTATCTGGATGGGAGACCTCAAAATATGCGACTTGCTGTCAGGAACATACAAAGGACATTTCTATTTTAACGCTCAAAAATGCGAACTAAGCAAGGTACAGACTTTGTCAGCCTGCTTTACGCAATATTGACGCAAACATAAATAAATATTGATATACAGTTTTTAAGAAGAGCAGAAGGAAATTTTTAGGAAGTGCCGATCCAGCAACAAAATTTACGACATGAAAACATCATAAATGTTGTGCCACGAATATAGCCAAGTTACCAACAGCGAAAAACATTTTGGGAGATTTTTGCTACGTTCAATTTTTCCAACGTAAATCGAACGAGACATCGATTTTAGCAGCCACCTGTGATTAAGTTATCTTGAGACCCCGCAAAGTCCCCGTGACGGCGACAGTTAATTTTTTTTTAAAACTTGATTTCATTTTTTTATTTTGTTTGGGTGATGAATACTATTGTCTTATCTTCTTTCTACGTCGGAACGACTGAACAAACTGGTTCGCAAGAAACAGGTCGATTAGAGTATTAGTTCTATGCAAAATGATGTTCACAGTGGAACACACAAGAACGAAGCAAGATCTTGAAATAACGTAGAAAATTCTCCTTACCGTTCTCAAAGAAAAAGAATCTGTCAACTTTATCAAAACTTTCAGATGTGAGGTTTAATACTGCGTCAATGATCGCGGGCGGAAAGGATTCCAAACTAAACGTTTGCTTTCATCGCAATAACCGAAGTCCGTCACCGTGGCCGAGTGGCGGGTGTTCTAATCGCCCCAAGGGAGTTTGGAAATACTGAGGGACGTAAAATTGGATTCACCCAATCGGAGCATAATTCAATATCCCTGGGGTATGCGCATTT
>NC_090870.1:26876503-26914003 GCF_036669935.1 Montipora foliosa | reverse complement strand
GGAACGGGTGTGGTATCTATTTGGCAAAGACCTTCCCCATGTTTTTGGAAGACGTCGGAGGCCCTCGTTAACTTTCGAACAAGACTCGTCTGATTCTGTCCACGTCCGGGTTTCTGGGGGTCTGGGGAAAGTATGTGTTTCCCACCACGATCAGGCTGGTCCGACAGTGAGGACATTTCCACTCCTTCCTTTGATATTGATTCATGTACCCGTACTGGCTCGCCAGGAACGCATAGAGACACCGGTCGTGCATCCTTTGCTTGCAACAGAACATCTTCATGGGATGGGAGCGGTGCCTGAGTTTGCGCAGAGATCCCAGGTGGCGGCAAATGGTTGTAAACGCGAGATATTCGAGCTTGTAGGGTTCCGTCAGATGATACTCGAAGCAGATGACGCATTTGTTGTCCTCTTCGAACTGTTTCTGGATTTGAGCTGCTTGTTCTCGTTGCTCGGCTTTCTTCCGTTCGAGCTCGATCTTCTTCCTTAGGAGTTCCTCGCGGTGTTCCAGATAAAACGCATGGATGCGCGTCAACCGTTCTCTGGCCCTTCTGGCTTGCGAGCGTGTGAGTGGTGGCATATTGGCGAAGCATCGCAAACAGAATGAAGGTGTTTAAGATCGCGCGCTCTTATAAGAGTCCCTAATAGGTCATGTGATAGGTCAGGTGACTTAGAGGGGGGATGGGGGGGTACCCCTCCAGAAAAGGTCTCTTCTTGAAAACGAGGTTCTAAAGAGGTCTATAAGAGTCGAAGCGTTGGAAGGATCGTCATTCTTGTTCTTCATGGGCGATTGTTTGTCTGTTACTGGCGATATGCGACGAGCTCAAAGAGAAGAAAGAGATTCACGATTCATGGTTTCTGTGATGAATGTCGTCATTGGTCGGGGTCACGGACGACAAAACAATAGCGTTCCTTTTGAGCCGACAACGGGATTTGCCGGTCCTATATTCAACATCTCGACTCGGCAGAAAGACAAAGACAAAGAGGTGGACGACGTAGAAATGAAGGCAACTGTGCGTTGGGCGGGGAAGGCCAAACCTGCAGGACAATTCCTCGACGCCGAAGATATAACGATGGAGTTCCCATGTGTCATCTGTGGCGAAGAGGACTTTGGACTCAAATGTGATAACGATCTGATGACGTTTCTGGAGAAAGTGAATAAGCAACTACCTGGAGGCATTCAAGGCGCCAAGATCAAACCAGACCTTTTGGTGGAGATGGGATGTTGCCACCAAACGTTGCACGTGGGTTGTTTATTGACATGGTGGTTGACCCGAAGCCATTGGACCTGTCCTCATTGTCGGGAGGTCTACCTGGAAGGCAACGAGAAGCAGAACTACCCGCGGTACGATGAGCGTCAGGACATCATCGTCCAACAAGTCTACGATGCCGTGACCCGGACCATCTGGAATCTGAACACAGATCCCATGGACGATGAGGACGACGACGACGACGACGACAGGTTTGAGTTGTCGGATTTGTCGGATGATGATTTGACCACTTTGGAGGGACTGTTGGGACGTTGACATTTTTGTTATTTGTTTTTAGTGACACTGTGGAATATTTGATGGAACAAGCTCATCGCAGTGAACGTTTTATTCGTTGGTTTGTGTATCGTTTTCCTCATCGTGAATTCACGGAATGGGTGCGTGCCAATAGAGAGACACAACTGTTTATTTATCGAAAGTACCTTCGTGACTGGGCGTTTCCTGGTTAGTGATTATTTGTAAGTTAAGAGGACACCATTGTGAATTAAAAAACATATTTTATTTTCATTGGCGGTTACATTTGTGTTCTTTAAGAAAATAAGTGGACTTGGGTAGAGGGAACGTCTTCCAATGGGCAGGACGTAACGGGGTCCTGGGCGTCTGACTGGCTAGCATTCTTTGCGTGCGTTCGTGATTGATGTAACGCGTGTCGTAAGACAAGAGTCGCTGAGACCGCATCCATTGGACGAAATGGTAGCATTCGACTTGAGGGCAATGCAACTGTAAGGGATGTTGATGTTTTCCGCACGAACTGACGGAGAGACGGGGTAGATCGTCGAATTTGGGACATCCCCACCGTTCCAAGTCTAGACGAGGAATCTTCCAGGTATCCAACCATTTGCCTTCCATACCTCCTTTGTGAGCCACGAGGGTCCGTTGTGGGGTCTTGAATTTTCGGTAGAGACCACGGACATCGACCAGGAGCTCACTGGCTACGTGATAGCCTTGTCTGGGATAGTAAGGAAGACCATGGACGTACTTGGAAACGTAATGAGCGGTACGTTGATCTTTGGCAGAGAGATGGGGCCATTCCACGCAAGGTTTGTAGTGGATGGATCCATGATGAGTCCCAGTATGATCGCAGTATCCCAGTTCTCTGGGTAAGATTTGTCGCCCACTGCAAAAATATTCCAGATCAAGGACGAGACACACCTCATCCAAGGGGTGTTTCGTCGTCGTCTTCGGAGGAGGATTCGGCGGAGGACCAGTAGGCTTTGGTGGGCCACCCTCGTTTGGACCACCAGCGGTTGCGCACGTCTGGGTCGGGGTCGTCAGCATCGTCGAAGATGTATTTGCACTCTTTGCACCAATTAGCATCCGGTTTCCAGGTCTTTAAGGCTGATAAAGGGAGTCGGTTCTTTTCGTACTGACAACACTTGCACAAGTAACGATCCAGGAGAGCGTCTATACGTTTGAGGAGTCGTAAGATGATGGAATCGTAGTCGTCTTCGGTTTGCGTGGTCACATCAGACATGCTGTGACAAATGGGAACCCTAAAGTGGTGGACTTGAATTTATGAGAACGTCCACGTGGGAGGCACGTGAAGATCGGGCACGAGAGGAACACGTGCTACGGGTTATAAAGGACGGTGTCTTACGAGCCAGGTTCTCATTGATCACCATGAGTACGTCGTGGCAATACGGAGGTGTGTCTCCCGCTAAGTATCCTGGTTTGAGCAAGAAACCGACCAAGCGAGGTAAGAAGAAAGACGATGTCGTTCGTGAGACGGCTCAACCGCCTGCCAAGATTTACAAGGAAGCGCGTGAGAAAGCGGCCACCAAACGAAAAGAGGAGATCAAGAAGAAGGATGAGGAACTGAACCAAGCGGCTCGTGAATTGGATGCTTTGCTGGCCTCTGTATCGCCCGAGTTGCCTTCGTACGAACAGATGCTGGCCACGATGCCCCTCGAACAGAAAGATCCATCGTTTGTGACAGTCTTGGCCGAAGGCAGGGTGCACCATGACGTGCCTGCTATTTCTACAGACTCGCCCTGTCCAGTTCCTGAACCGCCTGTGGTGACGCCCTCGTCGTCCCGATCCTCGCCGCCGCCTCCATTGACCGGAGCGAAGGACGTGCTGTGTCCGTTTCATGCCACACCGTTAACAGGGGGTTTGACCAAGAATGGCGCTCCGTACATGTACTGCCGAGATTACGATGGGGTATGTCCTTTGTTTGTGATGGGTGCCGATCGAATACAGACCTGGATCGGTGCCATCGAGGAGCAGCTGCATGACGATGTCCGACGAGGGCCCTGGCATTGCTACCATCAGGAGAAGGCGCGTTTGTCGCGGACGGTGAAACCAGACTCCCCTAACAAGGGTCGTTTCTTCTTAGCCTGTTGACAAGAGGAATCGTGTAAGTTTTTCCAGTGGGTGGATCTGGCCTGGAGCAAGACGATTCTCAAGAGGCGTGACGAGGGTTACGATCACGACACCGTCCAACGCATCGCTGCGGAAGAACAAGAGAAGTTTGTGAGGGCTCGGGAGCTGAACGAAAGATGGATCCCTCTTGAACGAACGAAGACCTGGAAGGAAGACGCAGAGCGATGGTGCCGACGGTTGGAGCAGGCCCCTACCATCACCACCTGCCTATTGAGATCTTGTTTTAGCGATTTGAATTTTAATCGAGTTTGTAGAGAGACTGGAGCGTATTTTTGAGGCTATAAAAGTGAACAAGTTTTGAATAAAATCATGTAGTTTGAAATGATGATGATGTCGTGTGCTGAATTGGGTCGTCGGGTGGTGAGGGTGGGACTCGAACAAATCGTACGTCTGCCTTATCGCGAGTACGGACGACGTCTCCGTTGGTCGATCTTGACCTGGGTGTGTCGAGAACTCATGACCTGTCTCGAGGGAGACGATCAATGGGACGGGTTGCCCACCCAAGAACCCTTGGATGCCATAGCGACGTTCGCCGTTCTGAAACGCGAGGCCGACTATAAATGGCCTCATTTTGTCATGTATCTGACATGGTTGACGCGAACTCTGGGACCCGAGAGAGCGTACGCTACGTGGCAGACGTTGGAACAACGGTACCTGAAAGATCTGCCTAGTCTCTTGGAGTTGACCGTCCGACTCCTTCTCACCAAGACATGCCGAAGCGGAAGAACCGCCGCCGTGCTTCCGGCGTCACCGCCTACACGGATCCCGGAACGCCCGGCGCTTTAGGCGGCGTGGCTCGATATGCCAAGGCCCAAGGGTTGTCCTTGAAAGAAGCCCGAGACGAATTGCAAGGGGAATTGGCCTACACGTTACATCGTCCGGTCCGTCGACGTTTCCAGACGTCCCCCGTGTTGGTGTTCCACAAAGACGATCAATGGCAAGCCGATCTGGTGGAGATGCAACCTCTCAAGAAATGGAATGGAGGAAACCGATACCTCTTGACGGTCATCGACATGTTGTCCAAATATGCCTGGGCCGTTCCCGTCAAGAACAAGACCGGGTTGGCCGTGACAGAAGCGTTTGAGAAGATTTTGCGTCAGAGTGGACGGAAACCGTTGCGTTTACAGACGGATGCCGGAAAAGAATTTTACAATGCTCCGTTCAGAAACATGTTGGAAAAAGAAGGCATTCACCATTTTTCGACGCACGGGGATGCCAAAGCTTCGATCGTCGAACGTTTTAATCGTACGTTAAAGCAACGCATGTATCGTTATTTCACGGCGCGTAATACGCGAGTGTATGTGAACGTGTTGCCCCAACTCCTCGACGGGTACAATGGGAGTCGGCATCGGAGTATCGGCATGGCGCCACGCGACGTGACGGAGAAGAACGAAGGAGCGGTGTGGTCCACGTTGTACGGCAAACGCCTGAAGCGGCGTCCTCGTCCCAAACTCAAAGTGGGCGATCGCGTTCGACTCAGTAAGAAACATCGTCCGTTCAAGAAAGGGTATCTGCCGGGTTGGACCGAAGAAGTGTTTGTCGTACAACGCGTGGTACCCGGACCCGTGGTCACGTATAAACTGAAAGAATGGGATGGAACACCTCTCGAAGGTAGTTTCTACGAAGAAGACGTCCAGAAAGTGACCGTGCCCGACGAAGCTTTGTTCCGCGTGGAAAAGATTTTGCAACGACGCAAGCGACTCGTGAAAGTGCGTTGGCTAGGTTGGCCTGAGAAATACGATAGTTGGGTGCCTCGTTCGGCGTTGCGACATGTATAAAAGATACAAAAGATACAATAAAGATACAATACGTGATGTCTCGTTATGTGACGTTGTCGAGTCATGTTCAAAAATCCGAGTTTCCCGACAATGGTCCTTCCGAGTTTAAAGTCCGTCTGCCTAGCGATCGTGCCTGGCAGCAGGGTACCGATCGATGGGAAGTGGGATTGAGTGGTGTGTTTCTGCCTGACATTCCACCAGCACCACCGCCACCGCCTTCGTTCCCCGAAAAGATTCTGGTTCATGAGGCGTACCATGGCGTGGGTCATCCAGAGACATGGGGTGAGGAAGGATACGTGTGTATGTTTTACTACGTTACCACGAAAAAGAATTCCAAGGGAGAGCTTCGTGTCATGCAGAGTCAGCGAAGGGTGATCTGGTTGTCGGAACTCACTCCATCCGAGACGGGTGTGGAATTTGTCAAGCAGATCCTTCATCTGATGCAACAGAAGATCCATCAAAGTTTGAGTCCCGGAGAGCATCTTTACGTGGGCATCCCGGACACGAGTCAGACCCCTCCAAAGACAATAAACTACAATACCATGGCCAAGTTTGTATGGAAGGGAGACGAACTGCTTTTGGACAATACGTACGTGTTCAAGAAAGGAATAGACTTTTCGAGTTCACCCTACAAATATTTTGGATGGGTCAGTGAACTGGCTTTCCATATGGGATGGTTGACCAAGACGGGTCAAGGAGATCAGCCGAAGCACTACAAGAAAGGACCCAATCTCCTCATGGAAGCGATTGACGAGACCGCCCCAGTACCGGATTACACTCAAGAAACCTTTATCGATGGATCCGCCTTTGCAGGGTATCCAAGTAAATTTACCAAAGAATCCGGACCGGTGACCTTGATCACGGAAGGTCAGGGATGGGATACGTTCTATAACAATGCTCATTTCATGGTGATGGCCAATGCCTTCAACTGGCGATTCGTCCGTCTGAACGAAGCCTTTGCCAGATTGAAACCCACTCCCTTGGCAAAGCAACCGATCGAACGTCCCCTTTTTGTCTACGCCAATTTAGTGGAGAGTCAATGGTTGGAGGAGTCGTACGACGAACTGTTGCGCACCGTCCCCTATAAAAGTGGAGGTGTCTGGTGGGAACCACCACAGGTCCATTACCATCGCCTACGCGGATCTAAGATCGAAACGGTCCACGTTCGTGTCAAGGAAGTCGACGGTCGTCCCGTGGCCTTTCCTAAGAATACAACAAGCACTCTCTGTCTCCATTTCCGTCGTCGTCATCATGAATCGGATCGTCGTGCTCAGCGATCCTTCGAAAGAGTTTCCGAATAATACGACCAATGCGTTCAAGTCGCGTCTCCCTCAAGAAGTCAGTTTCGAAGGCGACTGGGAGGTCGGACTGACCTCCATCTCCATGCCCGATCGTGGCGAAGACCTCAAACACTTGCTCGGCGATAAACCGAGTCTCGTGCAGATCAAGTATCAATTGTTGGATGTATCGAAGAACAGTCGCACGACCCGTCAAATCTCTGCGTGGCGTAAAGACATTATCGAGAACTCAGAAGCGATCGTGGATGGAGTCGGGTTCATGAAAGCTCTGTTCGAGGAGATCGAACGACAGATCATTAATACCCTTTCGGGAATAAAGAACAGTGCCGTGGAGGACCCACGTCGACCGACCTTCCGATGGGAAGGAGACGTGGCCATCTTGGAAAAGAAAGACATTGGAGTACTGGGAAGTCACGGTGCCAATAATGTGGTGGAATTTCGTGTGTCTGAATCCCTGGCCAAACATATGGGATGGATAAAAAAGTCGGGGAACTCGTACGCCTTGGGTCCGAACCTTCGATATGGTCTACCGTATGACAAGTCGACAAAGAAAATGACGGCAGTGTCCAGCACTGAATTGAATGGGAACCGTTATTGGTTGATCGATTCGGGATCGCTCGTCTTGAGTTTTACAGTGACGTGGCGATTTACCAACTTGCGTAGAGCGTTTCAGGAGGCCGTGAGCCATACGTCGCGAACCTTACTGGTCTACTCAGATGTAGTGAGCAGCAATATCATGGGAGATTCTGAACATCCCCTGGTGCGTGAAGTCTACTATCAACGACGTGGAGGAGGCAATGTGTATTTCGAACCGACCCACATTCAATGGATGCCCATGCGACGTCATTTTTTAGATGTCATTGAAGTCAGTGTGGCCGAGAGTGATGGACGGTTGGCTGTGTTTGGAGATGATACGAGGACTATTGTGACCTTTCAGTTTCGAAAAACGGCGAAAAACGTATAAAACGAAGACACACCGTGAGGAGACCATCGTCATTTCTCATCATGCGTGGGGGTAGTTTGACACGGTATCATCCTCCGTACCTGCGTGGCGCGGGTGCCACCGAAGAGTTGATTAAGATTGCCTCACCTGTCTTGTTGAATGCCATGCAATCGGGACTTCAAGCCGCGGCCAGTGGTCGTTCCTTCAGTAACGTCGGAGGTGTGGTGGGAAACTCATTGAAACGCGGTTTGAAACGAAAAGCGGGCGCTTTGGTGAAAGCCGGTCTCAAAGCGGGTGGACGGCATGCCTATAAAAAAGCCAAACGAAGTGTGGCGTCCATCTTTAGACGATGACTCGCCGACCGATGGTCGTCCATTCGCGATTGCGTCGACAACGCGCCTACCGTCGACGTCAGTCTGCCCCTACTATAAAAGGCAGGAACCCCGTTCAGTACGGTGGTTGGTTGATCCCGCACGTACCGAGAGCACCACGACGACGACGTAGCAGAAGACGAAGAAGAAAACGATGAGTTTGGAACTGTTTACCATGCCGTCGACGGACATCACGGTCGATTCGTACCGGATGATCCCGTACAGTGCCGCCATGACGGGTATTGTACCCATCACCTTTACCGTTCCCGGTTTGGACGAATTTGTGGATTTGGGACGCAGTTTTTTTGAAATCGAACTGAGACTGAATTCAAACCTTGCCAAAGCCGATGCCAATGGCATCGTGGCGGATGTCAATTCCGCTTCGGATGTGGACAACACCAAATTTGTGTACGTCACCAACAATCTGGCCCACGGTCTCTTCAAGCAGATCAATCTACGACTGGGTGGTGTGTTGATGAGCGAACAGACCGATACGTACATGTACAAGTCTTTCATCGAAACCGTGTTGAATTACAGTCGAGACGAAGGCGACACGTTGTTGGCCCCTCAAGGTTGGGTGAACCAGATGAACGTGATCGACAAAATCGAGTCAGGAGTCGCCAACGCCAATAGTGATGTGCCCACCACCGCAGGATGGCTGTACAATAGTACACACCCCCTCAAGACGGCTACCAAACTCTTTTACGGCAACAACAAAGCTACCATGATCATGTATCCTCATCTGGCTGCCATGCGAACAGGACGTTTGTTGGTCCCTCGCGTAGAAATGGTGATGGAACTGTTTTGCAACACCCCGGACTTTTTCCTGTTTGGGACCAAGACCAAAGGCACAGGGGTAAAAAAATACGTCACCTTGGGTGCAGGGGATCTCAAAGTCACCTTTCATCTGTGTCGCGTCAACCTGAATGTCAGCGTGGGTAACGAACTGATGGCCAAGATCGATGTGAAAGGTCAAATGGCGAATTACCCTATGGTCAAAAGTCAGATCCGAACCTTTTCGTTCGATGGCAAGACCACCTTGTGGACCGAAGACCAATTGTTCACAGGCCGTCTTCCTGACCGTTTGGTCGTCGGACTGCTGGATAGCAAAGCGTTCAATGGGGATTTGGAGTATTACCCGTATGCCTTCCAAGATTTTGGAGTGAAGAGTATCCGTCAACTGGTGGGTGGGGAAGAATATCCCTATCCGACCTTGGAACTGAATGGCACCAATACGCGGAAAGACTGGTTGGGCTATCAACGTCTCTTGGAAGCCAGCGGTTCCCTGGCCAATCATCGTCCTCACCTGATCCAGCCAGGAGATTGGGGCTACGACAAGAATTGTACCTTGTTTGCGTTTAACAATGTGCCCAGCGGTAATGCCGATTCACCGTATCATCGAAATCCCAAACAAAAAGGCAAGCTGCGTCTGGAAATCCGATTTAATGCTGCTCCCGACAAGAACATCACCATTTTGGTGTTTGGCGAATTTGAAGACAACTTCCAAGCCGGTACCAACGGAAACATCCTGTATCAAAAGTACGAGTGAGCAGAAAATGGAATTTGTGCCCTTGAGTGACGTGACCTTACGCGCCTTGGCCTTGGACGATCCGATTCTGAAACGCGTTTTCCACGGCGTCCATCCCTCCGACGGGCTTCCGTCGCGTCCACCCCGTACGACGCGAGCCGCCTACATTGTCAATACGGATCCACGAGGGGAACCGGGTCAACATTGGTTGGGTCTTTGGACGGAGAAAAATCGGTGCGAAGTCATGGACAGTTACGGACTCCCGATCACGACCTACCATGCTCCCGACTTGGAACGATGGCTCGAAGACGAATGGGATGCAGTGCAATGGAACGACAGGACCCTCCAAGCTTTGAACAGTACCGCTTGCGGTCATTATGCCCTCATGTTTTTGAAAGATAGGGTTCGGGGACGCACCATGCACGAGTTTGTGCAAACATTTTCTCCCCACGATTTTGTAGCCAACGACCGAAGGGTGGGTCGCCAAGTACGTCGTCAAATAGTCAAAGAGGTCAATGCATTACCCTGTCTTCAAGGTTGTACACCGCATGAACCGATTCTTTTACATTAAACTTTTTTCTACCACATGTCTTGTCGTGTCTTGTCTTGCATCACATAAATAGTCGGGTCGTCCCATGTCAAACCAAGGATGGGAGTCCATCCAAGAGATGGAGTCTAACCCGGGACGTCGGTACACAACCGGGCCGATTTAAAAGAAGTGTGCCCTCCCGTCCTTTTTTCCATAAATAAGGAAGAATGCAAAGGAAAAACAGAGATCATGTCGTCGCAGTATTTGATCTTGTCGAGTAACGTTCAGCCAGGAGAGTTTCCCAACAATGAGGCAGACGACTTTCATCTCCGTCTCCCCAAAAAGAAAAACACGATCCTGGACGGCGAATGGGAGGTGGGATTGTCAGGCGTGATGTTTCCTGATCCCCCGGAACGACCCGTACCCGTGCCGGGACATTCCGAAAGTTTATTGAGTCATAAGGAATACGATTACAACATTCGAAGCAAAACACATCCAGACACGTGGAGTCAAGAAGGATACCTGTGCACCTTTTACTACACAGCGTACTTGAACGGTAAAGCGAGGAATGTGAGGAATGTGATTACTTTGAACGACATCACCCCTTCGAAGACGGGGGTCGAATTTGTGAAGAAAATCATGGATGCGATGGAACAAAAGATTCAACTTCGGACAGGAGAAGTTCTCGAAATCACTTGGACGGATGATGAAGGGGAGACCCACACCAAAAAGACCGTGGTAACCTTCCGTTGGGATGGAGACGATCTCATATTGGACAATAGCAAGGTGTACCTCAGCGGCACCATGTACAAGTACTTCGGATGGGTCTTTGAACTGGCTTTGAATATGGGTTGGTTGAAAACAGTGAAAGGACTTCAGGCAAGTGTGCCTGAGAGGTACCAGGAGGGTCCCAACATGATTCTGGAAGCGATCGATCCGAAAAAGCCTTGGGTCGATTATACACAAGAGAGGTTTAACGAAACAGCGGCCACGGCTACGTCTAATTCCTTTCTCCGTAATTCAGTCATGACCGTCTTGGAAGGATCTGGATGGACGAGTGCGGACCAGGGAGCTATCTTCATGATCATGGCCAAAGCTTATAATTGGCGTTTTGTTCGTCTGAACGAAGCCTTTGAGAAATTCCAACATACGCCTGTAGCGCTCCAGGCCGTAGAGAGACCTTTGTTTGTGACGGTCGATCTCATCGAAACGGCATGTCTTTATGAAGCCAATGTCTACGACGGTCTGCTTCGTACCGTACCTTACAGGAAAGGCAATGAGTGGTGGGAACCTCGGCACATACAGTATCACAATCATCGAGGTCAGATCACCGAATCTGTTCATGTACGTGTGAAAGAAATGGATGGAACGAAGCCGGTGTTCGGTTCAGGGGTGACGCGCGTGTGTCTTCATTTTCGGAAAAAGAAGAAGAAACGCTATAAATAGAAGACAAAAGATAAAAAATAAAAGATGGTCCGTCGTCGTAAGAGACGAGTAGGTCGCAAGCGACGACGACGACGACAACGAGGTGGGGCGTTGGCCCGTTACAGACCCTCCCTGGAAGACAAGATTGCGGAAGGCATGTCCATGTTCTTATCGGGACCTGCCCCCTCGTTTGCGAAAGTAGGCCTCTTGTTAGGGAAAAACGTTTATAAAGGCATAAAAGATAATGTGAAGTTCTACACAGGATGATACGGCAACCTAGCAGCACGATGATCGTCGGTCCGTCGGGGAGTGGCAAGACGCAATTGACCGAAGCCCTCTTGACGGAAGGAGGTGTCTTTGAAGGAGGTCGGACCAAACCGTGTCATTATTGTTATGCCGTATGGCAACCGCGTTTCGAACGGATGAAAGGTCGTGGGATCCGATTTCACGAAGGGATCCCCGACATTTCGGATCTTCGACAATGGTATGGAAAAAGTCAAGGCGGCATCTTGGTCTTGGACGATCTCATGGACGAAGGTGGGAACGACAAACGCGTGTTGGATCTATTCACTCGAGAATCGCATCATCGGAACATTACGGTGTTGTATTTGTGTCAAGACTTATTTCCACCCGGCAAGTATGCCAAGACCATCTCCAGGAATGCCCATTATCTCTTCGTGTTCAAGAATCCTAGAGATCAATCGGGATTTCGGGCCTTGACGTTACAAGCCTTTCCCGATCGATGGCGTGACGTTCTTCGTCTCTTCGAGCGGTGTACGCAACGTCCGTACGGGTATATAATGATGGATCTTCATCCCGCTTCAGACGATCGGTACCGACTGTTCAGTTGTGTGACACCATCGGATGGTCCGACCCAAGTGTGGAAACGTGAATGAGTAGCCCAGGATCCCCGTTCGCCCATTGGGATCCCTCCGACTATCAACGTGCCTTGGCAGAGTACCGACGACGACAAGCTCCTTCCACACCTTCCAGTCCCGGATCGCCGTTTGACCAATTTCAATTTGAACGCAATCCCTCTGAATATCAAAAGGAATTGCAAGCGTACCGTCAACATCAACAACGACGGAGAGCTAAAGAACGAGCGGCTCGTCGACGTCGAAGACAAGGAGGACGTGCTTTGCATTTGAGTGAACGACTCGAGACCGCCCAACGCATCCCAATAGGAACCCGATCGTTTTCTGAACCCAGGATGACTTCTTCTTCCCCAGCCGGCGTAGGGAGCAGGACACCACGTACGTCCCCGGCCGGTGTGGGGAACACCATTCCCAACATGGCTCCCAGAAACAGTCCAGCCGGAGTCGGAACACGAACCCCCAACAGCACGATTCAAGAGTTTTTGGAAACGTTGGATCAGGGTCGTGTGCCGACGCCAGAACCCAATGTCTTGTTGGAAGAACTGGGACTTGGTGCCGGGGGATTAGAGTCCGATGGGCTTTTAGCCCAACGACAACTCATGATGCGTTCTCTCTTGGACGGGAGTATCCCCGTTGCTCAGAGAACACAGATCCAAAGAGATTACCTGATCTCCGACCAGGATTTGCAAGATTTTGCCGCCAGTGGTCCTTCCAACACAGCTCCTCGTCCTACCACCGGAGGGAAACGTCCGCGTCGACGCCCTCTCCCGGCAGGTTCTCCTGCAGGTTCCCGTCGTCGAGGTAGCGGTGGCGGAGGAGGAGGAGGTCCTCCTGGAGGAGGCGGTGGCGGCGGTGGCGGCGGAGGAGGAGGTTCTCCTGGAGGAGGTTCTCCTGGAGGGAGTCGCCGTGGAGGTCGACGACGTTTGAACCAGGATGGGCTTCGTCGTCAAATGGATTTGTTATCTCAAGACGCCCGTCAACGAACGGATGGACGTCGTATTCGTAACATTACCCATACCAACACCGTGACTACGGTCTACGAAGACGGCGGTACACCCACCGTCCGACGTACTTCCTCCCGACTCA
Organism: Montipora foliosa; assembly: GCF_036669935.1. Lineage (NCBI taxonomy): Eukaryota > Metazoa > Cnidaria > Anthozoa > Scleractinia > Acroporidae > Montipora > Montipora foliosa. The sequence goes on along the minus strand of NC_090870.1, from coordinate 26,900,523 downwards.
GTAATCCATAAAAAGGACGGACGGTCTATCCTGAAACCTCACTCTCATGGCTAAACCTAAACGACGACGACGACGACGCCGACGACGACAACGCGGAGGTATCCTTCCTTTCGTGATTCCCGGTCTGTTGGCCGTAGGAAAAGCCGCCTCCCTAGGAGGGGCAGCCGCTTTGGGTGGTCATATGATCAAGAAAGCCGCCGAGGCCGCCGACCGCCGTCAACGTGGCGGAGTGCTTCCTTTGGTGGCTGCAGGCGTAGGTGCTGCACTCGGAGGCGTGGCTGCCCTGGCGCGTAAGAATGCTCGGACTCGAGCACGTCACCGTAAACGGTACGATGACATGGTGGCTCGAACACGTGCCGAAGACGCTCGCCGTGGAGATGATACAGCCATCGTGTACACGCACATTCCTGCCTACAAACCGCCCCGTTACAAAGGTCAAATCTTCCTCGAGAAACTCAAACGTAAACTCCGACGATAACTATAAAAGGACAGTCCAGACCCTGCAACGGTAATGACAATGGCACGTCCACGTGGTGGTAGTCTTTGGTGGGGCCCGAGACGGGTACGCCAACGTCGACGTATGATGACACCCGTATGGATGCAACGAGGTGGTAACCTGGTGATGATCCCAGCGTCACAGCCTCAACGAAAAGGACGTCGTCGCCGCCGTCGACGAAAACGACGCTCACTTCGCGTATAAAAAGAAATCCATCTCTTCCTCTGGATCGAACATCATGTCGTGGCGTATCCAGCGACAACGTCCGTTCCTACGGAGTGTTTTGAAAGAAGCCGATCATCAAACGCGTCGAGCACGACTTCAGGCTGCCAATGCCGATCAAATCAATGCCGTGAGTGAACTGGTGATGAATGCCCTGCGAGGGAACATTCCCATCTCGTCTAAGACAGTAGGACGTCTTCGACCTTACGAAAAAGTCATGGAAGACATGGCCCGTCGTAAATATTCTATTAAAAAGCGACGTCAGATCATGATGAATCAAACGGGTCGAGGTCTGTGGCAAGGATTGAACACCGTCTGTGAACGGTGTCTATGTCCGCGATGATAGTATAAAAAGCGACGGAGGATGGCCGTGAAACACATAAACATGGACGATGGTTGGTGCGACACGTACGGACCTCGTTCGTTTTGCGCCCTACAGGATCAGATACGTGGGCTTCGACATCGAGTCCGAGAACAATGCGACATTGTCCGTCAATTGACCGATCAATTGCAAGAACGCAATCAGAGTCTGGAGCTCGCCGAACAAAAGATGGGGGTCTTGCAAGAACAAGTCTGCGAATTGAATCGACATTTGGAACGCGAACGATACGAGAAACAGAGCCTCTACTATAAAACCATGGAGAGACGCAACGATCTTCATACCTCACGATGAGCGAAGCGGAGACCATTCCAGGATTTGAAAACAAAGTCTTGATCGATCCTCAACGACTGCGTCAACTCGAAGACGTGTACAAGGAACGTCTGACCGAAAACATTCCTTTGGCCAAAGCCGCTCGTATCGCCGCCAAACAAGAAGCCGTTCTCATGTCGGATCGGATTCCTCCAGGTATCAAGAATACCTTGGCCACCTCTCTGGCCGACGAAAAGAAACGATGGACCAAAGCCGTTCGACAACCTCTCGGGTTCGGGCCGGATGCCGACGACGAACGTGATGTCGAAGCCGATGCCTATGCGCAAGGACCCTTACACTCCATGTTGACACAATTGGTCAAGAAGAAGAAGAAGAAGACCACGCCCGAGACCACACCCTCGGCACCTCCTAAAGCTAAAAAAAGACTTCGATTCATGACTCAACCTAAAACAGCCCCACCCAAAAAGAAGTCGAAGAAGAAAAAAAAGTCGCCCCCCAAGACACCGGTTCCCTCCGTCGATTGGGGACAACTTCCGTTTCAAGGAGATCCCAGGATGATGGGGGACAGTGTGGCCGACTACATGGAGACGACCGCTCAATCGGTCAAAAAAAAGATCCGTAAAAAAACAGGTCGCCGACGTCCCACCGAAACAGATAAATTACAACGCCCACCCGGTTGGTTGGATTTCAATAAGAAACTCAAACGACGATTGGATGGCGAGGACTATTAAGAGACGGCGACGCCAACGACGACGACGACGTCAGCGAGGTGGCAAGTTTGACTTGCAGAAGGCTCTGGCCAAGACCGGGATCGAGTTTCATTGGCCGGGCTATCAGTACATGGGTCCTGGCACCAAACTGGCCAAACGACTCAAGCGAGGTGATCCTGGCATCAATCGTTTGGACAAGATTGCCAAGACCCACGACATGGATTATGCCAAGGCCAGAAACTTACAGGACAAGTGGAAAGCCGACGACAAAATGATTCGGGCTATCAGTAACCTCCCAGGCAAAAAGAAGAAGACGGAGAAAGTGGTCAAGAAAATCATGCAAATGAAACGTAAACTCAAACTTTAATTTGAACATTTTTTCAACGAAATTTACGATTGAATATTCTTGTCCGCTGCCAAGGACCGTAAATGTCAATAAAAGGTACAAAATAAAACTGTCCCGTCTTCTGATTCTTCTTGATCTGTTTTTCCAGGTGCCATAGGGGTTGTCTCCGATAACGCCGGGCTTCACGGAGGGCATGCGCTGTTGCACAACAATACCGTTCACCAAACAGTATGACCGCTCTCATGTGATGCCGTGTAGGGGGTAATTGCATCTGCAATGGAAACGAAAATGTCCATCAGTTCCTCTTTTCATACGATAGTGACGAAGACGCCATATCTCTGCACATCTCCATGACTTCCTCAACCAGTGTTGGGTGGGACAACATATATCAAAAAGAGCCGCATGGATCTGGATCTGGATCTGGAACGAAATGAAAAGGATCAACAAGAACAGTAGGGAGGTCCCAGTCCATGATAACGTCTTGTCCGTACCACCAAATGTCCTTCGGTATTCTGGTAAATAAAATGTCCCTCCTCATTACGGACCATCACCTGACGACGCCATACAGGCGGATCCAAATAATAAAGGGCCACGCCTCGATCCTCGTCCAGTAATATCTCCTCCTCCTCCAAATCCTGATCGTAAGGATAGATGACACGTAACTGAAATGATCCGATGCCTGTGATTGGGTCCGATCCCGTAAAATTATAAAATCCGTATCGTGTCACGATCGCATCGATGATGGCCAGTTTCTGGACGGTCGTGTACCTTTCTCCATGACACGCCACACAGTAACGACGATCCTCGTATCCCACGTACTCCTCGAAATCAGGGGGGAAGATCAGGAGCTAAACAAAAACAAAGACACGCCTGTCAATCGTTCCTCCAGTAACATGAATCGAACTTCGGGCGTATAGGGACGTCTCTCGTGAACGTGAAAGCGACCACTCCACGTACAAAAACATCGGTCGGCACGGATCATGATCTACGAAAAATTCATGGTACATCTAGGGGTTAGTTCCCATAAGACACGCATCTGATAATGACCATTCCACACGAGACTATAGGATCTCTCAACTGCAGACGATTTTTCCCTACGACGTTTGTAGGTCCCCTGACAATGTCGTGCATGTTCCTGTGGTGCTATGTTCGTTCGTTGGTCATTGAGTCGATCAAGACAATACATACATGTGATGGGTCCATACGAACAACAAGGTGAATCCCAAAACGTAAACCCATCCCCATTGGCGAACACCGTCATGAACTAAAAATAATAAGCATCGAAATAATTAAGGGCTCCATTGATTTGTTGTTGATTGATTTCGTCTTTGATACTCGTCCAGACTCGAAAATGAACAGCCTCTTCTTTGGAGGAATGGGGTCTGCTAGACGATCCAAATTTAGGCAGACTGCACCAGGTCTAAACAGAAAAAATGACATCCATGTTAATAGGAGAATCGACTATCGGCGACGACGGCGGCGACGAATACGACCATGAGTACCGACCGCCCTCCATAACTCCAATACAATGTCTACTTCTTTTTCCGTCCAATCCCTCCGGGATGAAAAACGTCGTCTCAAATAGATACACCAAGTCTAACGAAAGTAAAAAACATAGGTTATCGACGATTGTATACGGTAACGAGTCCATAAAACGGATCCCAAAAATCCACATCAATCCTCTGCCACAACTCAGCCGTAATGTCCATCTCTTTTTTCGTCCAACCCCGTTGGTACGAATAACGAGTGAACTGGTTCAGACGACACCACATCTAATAATAAAGAGAACGAAACGTATGATTCAATATCCCGTCCCAAAAGAGACCCGTACCCCTAAGACGAAAGCAATAAGAAGTACACGATCCGCATCCATAAGAGGTACAACGTCCGGGTGGAACAAAGTCTGGAAAGATGGACGGGAACCAAAGCCACTATCAATTGAAAAAAATCAACGGTCACGGTTACTGTAGCCGTAATAAGGTTCAGACTCAAGATAAGTAGATCGGCGACCCCCCGAATAACAACGACGACGTCCGTAGGAGGTCTCCGACCCGTCACATCGACAACGAACGAGACACCCGTAACACAGGCAACCAAAATGATTGACGTCCAGTCGTTTCAAACAGTGAATGCATGTGGCGGCAGTCTCCGTACAACGTTGAGGACACACCCACTTGATCCAAGTCCAAGTCGCACTACGTAGATAACCATTCGGTAGATAACCTCTGGTTCTATGTTCCTCCACCACCATCTATTAACAAAAAAACCTATCTTAGAATCTCGATCAAATAACGTCGTCTCCAACAAGTCTGCTTCATCGTTCTCGGAGGTCGTCTCCGTCGCCACATCCAACAACCATTCCTCCATACCCATCTCGACTCCCTGTCATACATAAACGCTTCCTCAAATTGGCAAATCACCTACGAAAGAGAAAAAAGAACCATGGGACCAACTATACCCCTGACACAAATAACACCAGCCCCCCAAATCATGACGACACGGTGGAAACCCATAACCCACATCACAGGTACAAATCAAACATCCCGGACGACGGTAAGATGCATAAGACACCGCACAATGACCATCCCACTTTCTACACCTCACTTCCACATAACTACAACGACATTGCCATTCCACCAAATGATCAACCTCCTCCGGTCTAGTCTCCGGAATTCTATCGGACACCATGACCTACGAGAAAACAACGACAATGAGGAGATCGAAGTGGCATACAAAGAAGTCCTCTCCGGCAGACGGGCCATCGACACCATCGACACACAACCAGTCCCTCTGGACGAGAAGATCGATACCTACCCGTACAATAACGATACCCCGGACAACCCATTATTCCTAATAGACAATACCGACATTTCATGAGTCGGCTTCCCGCAGGATTACCCCCAGGGGGAAAACGGCGACACGGTCCACATTCAAAGACGATAGTCGATTCTCCTACGAACGTCGCCGTCATCTAAAAGACATCAAATAAAATAAACGAATCTATCAGACTCGCTTCGATTTTGACCCAATACAAATAACCGGAACGTACCGTGCCGTGTTGAGCGCAACGTGGAAGACGGAGTAACTCTTCGTGAATGGGTTTCCAACGTTCCCTTCGGACCATCTCTCGATCCTTCTCCTCCTCTCGATCTCGAGTCTCCAATACATGTTGACGTACTTCGGGAGGCAACAAATCCCAATACGAAGCCTCGTCTCGGGTCACCGGAGTCTTCTTGGTGGTCTGACCTTCTTTTCGCCAACGGCCATTCTCTTGCTTGACCCACACCTCTTCCTCATCGTTTGGGTCTTGCTCCACCTCCATAGCACGTCTGGCGACTGCCATCTCGAGCGCACGTCTCTTGGGTTCGGAGGCCATGACTTTTCTGAGACTCCTTACTCGATCGAGCTACTTAACAGGAATCGTTCCACCAATCCCCGTGCTCCTAAGGGGTCACATGACTCTCTGGGGGGATACCCCCCCATCCCCCCAGGAGACCTATCTCTCTCCGGATTGGTCCATCTAGGGTACACGTCAAGGTCTTTCAAGGTGACTCTTTCTCTATAAAAGACACACCGTCTTTTTTCAAGCAAAACATCTCATCATGGATAGTGATAGTGACTTGGTTGAAGCACTCGACGAGTTTGAACAACTAGGAGGTGCTGCTCCAGGACGTTTCGTCTTTGAAAGACTCCCTGTGGTGGAACGACGTAGTGTCCGTCTCGGCGTTCGTGAACGCGTCTTTCAACTTCGCCCTCGACAGATGGGAGCGTTCATCCCCCGACAACGTCTGACCGATGCCCTCGTGCAAGGTCTTCGTACCGCTCTAGATGACTTAATCAACGATCAAGACATTCCCGATGGCAATCGCATTTACATCGCTCTATCCTCTAATCGTATTGCCAATGCCTACAACGGTTGGGGACTGCGGGCCGGAGAATGGCGCGCTCAAGGTCCACGCGTGGACGCCTTACTCGGGAATCTTTCCCACATGCTCAACTCGAACGAACAATTTGAGATGGACGATTCCTTCACCCTCGCCTTCGTTCACGTACGTGGGGCTCCCACAGGTTCCGGTTACAAAAGAAAACATTTACCAGGGCATCAAGCGTCGACGCGTCTCAGAGAATTCAAGCGCTGTGTCTTACGTGTTCCACAGGATGACCAGAATCTATGCTGTCCACGCGCCATCGCTCTCGCTCGAGGGGTCCATCAACATCGAGACGATCCTCGACGTCGCCGACAATGGACCCACCGGAACCATCGTCGCATCACGCGAGCCGCTCAAACACTTCTAGAGGAAGTCGGTCTTCCTCCTCAACCCTGCGGTCCCGAACAACTTCAACAACTCGTCACCGCTCCCAGTCTTCAAGACTACACCCTCGTGGTCGTAGATGCCAACCGCGCTTATGCTTGTTTTGCTTACGGTCGTGGGGACACGTTGTTAGGACTCTTACACGAAGACGGTCATTACGATGCCTTGTCTTCCTTACCTGGGTTCTTCGGCCAAGATTACTTTTGCAGCCAATGTTTCCAAGCCTACCATCATCTAGGTCAGCATGCCTGCCGTAACAATCGAACCAACCATTGTGGCGCCTGTCTGCAAAACGGATGTCCTGATCATACCGAGGCCTACCGACAGTACCGCTCGGCTCAGACACTCTGTATTCTCTGTGGACGTTCTTTCTACGGAGACACGTGTCTCCAAACCCATCGGTCCAAGACCCACGCCGGTCAACCCGCGGATGCTGAACATCCTTCCGTCTGTGCCACCCGTCGTCAGTGTAAAGAATGTCACCACACGTTACGTGGTCTCAAAGAGATCCGAACCCATCGGTGCGGGTATCGGAAATGTTCATGCTGCAAGAAAGACGTCGACGTCCATGCCCATCGATGTTTCTTACAAGTCGAAAGGACTCCCGCCGAAGAACGACGTTTGAGACGACAGCGACTCTCCTTCCAAAGGATCCTGAACCAAGGACTGGCGCCTCTCTTAGAAAACGAGGCCGCTGGATTGCACGCTTTCCTGGCAGGCGATAACGACGACGACGAAGACGACGATGATGATGAGGAACCACCCTTGCACGTTTTCTTTGACATTGAGAGTATGCAAGTCGAGGGACGTCACGTGCCCAATCTGGTGGTGGCCGAGACAGAAGACGACGACGATCCTCCCGTCTCGTTCCAAGGAGACGCCTGTCTCTTTCACTTTCTGGAATGGTTAGAAACCCTAACCGAAAACGGAATGCGACCCCTGACGGTCATCGCTCATAATTTCAAAGGGTATGACAGTTATCCCGTCATCGACGAACTCCACCGTCAAAAGAGAGAACTCGAACAAATCCGAAACGGTGGGAAAGTCCTCCAACTCACCTACCCTCACGAACACACCACCATACGCTTCATCGATTCGCTCTCCTTCTTCCAGATGCCGCTGAGCGATTTCCCCAAGACGTTCGGGCTCACCGAACTCAAGAAAGGATACTTTCCACATCTGTTCAACACCCCCGAACATCAAACGTATGTAGGCCGACTTCCCGACAAGGTCTTCTACATGCCCGACGGGATGTCCGTCAAGAAACGTCGCGATTTCGATGCCTGGTACGACGACCAAGCGGCACGAGAGGTCGTCTTTGATTTCCAAGCCGAACTCCTAGCCTACTGCCAATCGGACGTGAAACTCTTGAAACAAGGATGTCTCACTTTCATGCGGGATTTTCAAGCACGCGCTGAATTCAATCCCTTTGAGCAAATGACGGTCGCCTCTGCCTGTAATCGCTACTTGCGCATGCACTGTATGGAAGAGGACTCCATCGCTTCCGAACCTCTCCTAGGATGGCGAGGTCGTGTCAATCATTCCCAAGCCTCCATGGAATGGTTGACTTGGTGCGAACGTAATCTACGACAACGCGCCTACCTGGCCCTCTCGCCGGAAGAACACGAGGACCACGAAGCCCTAGCTCGTGCCTACGGACATTACGACGCTTATCATCCCTTGCATCGCCAACGTATCCAGCATGCTCGGAACGAGGGCGAGTACCGTATTCCTGGTACCCGATACACGGTCGACGGTTACGATGCCGATACCAAGACTGTTTACGAATTCTGCGGATGCTTCTGGCACGGATGTCGGACCTGTCATCCTCAACGCACCGACGTGCATCCGACCTTACTCGATCGGACCATGGACGAGGTCCGTGCTCTCGTCGACAAGAAACGCACATTCCTCATCAACCGTGGGTACCAAGTCGTGACCATGTGGGAATGCGCCTGGAACGCTCTCAAACAAACGAACCAGGACATCATGGACTTTCTAGCCCGTCAACACCTTCAAGCCCCCCTTGAACCACGAGATGCTTTTTACGGGGGTCAGACCAATGCCATACGTCTCTACGCGCACGTCGACGAGGAGAAGGAGGAAGAGATCCGATACGACGATTACACGTCCTTGTATCCTTGGGTCAACAAGTACGGCACCTATCCCTTGGGACATCCCACCTTCCTCTACGAACCCGACACCACCGATCTCTCACCTTATTTTGGTTTGGCCAAATGTACCGTCCTTCCACCCCAACGTCTCTACCATCCCGTGTTGCCTTACCGTAGTCACGACAAACTCACGTTTCCCTTATGTCGTACCTGCGTCGAAGAGAACATTTCCAAACCTCTTTTGGAAAAGACGCATGCCTGTCATCACACGGACGAAGAACGTGCCCTTGTCGGTACTTGGTGCACCCCCGAACTCGACATGGCCGTGCAGAAAGGATACGTCATTCAACACGTCCACGAAGTATGGCATTTCGATCAGCAACGTACGGGACTCTTCCAATCCTACGTGGACACGTGGCTCCAAATCAAAGAAGAAGCCAGCGGTTGGCCCGAAGGATGTACCACCCCTGCTCAGAAACAAGCTCACATCGATGCGTACTATGCTCGGGAAGGCATTCGTCTCGATCCCACCAAGATCGAAAAGAACCCTGGACTCCGAGCCCTGGCTAAGATGATGCTCAACTCCATGTGGGGCAAGTTCGGGCAACGGATCAACAAGACTCAGGTCCGAGAATTCACCGAACCTCAACCGTTCATCCAGTTCCTCGACAGCGATCAACACGATGTCCGTTACGTCAGTTCCCTGACCGAAGACCGGGTCGAAGTCCATTACAAACTCCAAACGCACGATGTCCTGCCTTCACCTAATCTCAACATCTTCATAGCCGCCTTCACCACCTGTCATGCCCGACTCCGTCTCTATCGAGCCCTCGATCATCTCGGTGAACGCGTCCTCTACTTCGACACCGATTCGGTCGTCTATCTCCATCGTCCTGGCGACCCACCCTTGGATCCTCCACGAGGCGCTTATCTCGGCGACTTCAAGGATGAATTGGATGCAGGCGATACCATTGTGGAATTCTGTTCGGGCGGTCCTAAGAACTACGGTTACAAGACCAAGAACGGACACGTCGTATGCAAGGTCCGCGGTTTCTCCCTCAACGTCGAAGGGATGACTCAATTGAATTACGATGTCTTGCGTCAAAACACTCTGGATGAATTGCATCGTCCTCTAGACCAACCGCGTACCACCCGTGTCACGCAATCTCACACCATTCAAAGAAATGCCAAGACCTACACCTTAGAAACCCAACCTTCTCACAAAGAGTACCGGCTCGTCTACTCCAAACGGGTCCTGGATCCCACCACGGCCCAGACCTACCCTTACGGTTACGAACGGTTCACCGAAGAGGATCTGGATCTCGCTCAAGTCTTGGCTGACCTATTTGCTTAAGGGACGAGTAGACACCAGGTCTCCTCACACGTTCCCGCTTGTAAATAATAAGTTCGTTATCATTAAACCGTTTCGATTCGAGAAAAATCACCTCTGGTCTCCTTCATGTTCCCCCCGGACCTCGGTCCACATTCCAAACATACTTTCTGTTTGACTCCCCCGGTTATGACGTCAAATGGACTTTGACCCCACCGTCTCAACCAATCCTGTTCACGTGTGCATGTGATAATGGCGGACCTAAAAATATCCACCAATCAGAAGCCGATGCATCTCATTAAAAATCGCTCTCGACCAATCAGAATCCTCCATTCAAAACGGGTCTATATTCCCCCATAGTACTACTGAAATGGATTGCAACTTGAAAAAAAAAGGCCAGTTTTTTCAAGTTTGGAGATGTTGTCCGCAGGAAAATCGACAAAAACTAAATACCATTAGTAAATTTTCAGCTCCGACTATTGCATTTCTAGCTTTTTGATTGGCTAAAAAACTCCGACTGTGAGCCAATAGTCGAAGTTTTACGTCATATGGAAAATAGTGCGCCAAGATGCTCTTTCCGGACGCTTTGTAAAATTGTGGAAATGAAAATCGGCGGCAAAACCCGGTTTGAGAATTTACTAAAACAATTATTCCATTCGCCCTTGTTGGATATGAAGTGATTTATCACTTCATATCCAACTTGGGCTCATGGAATAATTGTTATATAGCTCTTTGTGCAATAAATATATTTCATACCTTGTCAGTGGGTTGTCAGGAATGTTGTACGTGTAAGCTAAAGTACTAATTTAAATTTTTACCCAGTTTCGACCTAAAAACAGCAAATTTAGCATGATAGAGCCCCTTTTCAGCGATAATCTACATCTTAACTTGATTCTTTCCGCAGTTCAAATATATGTCATATAAACTGAATCAAACTTACGAACTCACAAAATGACCAGCTTCCAGTTGGCTAGATAGCTCAATTAGTAAGAACATTGCATCCGTATCGCAGAGGTCATCCCGATCAAGCCTGAATATTTCAGGTTTTAAGACTCCACGTCATCGTTTTCAAATCAGCACAAATTAGATTTTGCAGGTTTACAATTTCGTGAAAGTGAGAATTTAGTTGCATGTGATTAAAAAGAACAACGACACCTAAAGGTGCTAAAAAAAATTGCTTTCATGGAAGCAAATTACATTTAAGGCGCTGTTACACTGTACAATTTTTCGCGCAACTTGTCTCACAACGCCATTGCGAGAGAAGTGGCACGAATCATTGCTCAATGTAACATACCTTGCAACCGTGCCAAAAACGTTGCGAGATCACCAGCAGAAACCGATACGGAAAGTAGATTTGAGTTCTACTTTCCGCAACTGTTGCAATGAATCTTTTAAGCATTGCGCAGAGTAACACCTGTCCTGCAACTTGTGTCGCAACACTTTGCGGCACCAGCCAATGAAAATGCTCATGTGATCATATAAAACGAGACAAGTTCCAAGAAACGTTGCCCATTGTAATACTCATCAAGTAACTTGTTTCGCAATGTGAGAACTTTTGTCGCAACAAAATTGCGAGACAAGTTGCAAGATAATAATAATTAAAGGCGCTGTTACACTATGCAATTTTCTTTCTGGGGAGTCAGGATGGCTTAGCGGTTATCAACCGTGCCTTCCACCTCTGCGACCGGGGTTCAACTCTCGGCCCCGAGATCGTATGTGGGCTGAGTTTTAGTCGATCTCATCCTGACTCCAAGGGTTTTTCTCCGGATACTCCGGTTTTCTTCCCTCAGCAAAATCGACTCCCAGCCTATTCCATCTGGCTGTGGTGCTGTTCTCCGAGGTCATACATGGGTCGAGTTCAGGGGCCGAGCGCCTAGCCGGCACCACAGCTCCTTCGGTCTGACCTTGTCGAGCCGCGCCCTTAGCAATTCAGTATCCGACTGCCAGTAAGGGCGTTTAGCAGGTCAGGCATTTAATCAAGATCAAATATTTTGAAAAAAAGTAATGTACCAGTTCCCAAGACTGGAATACCCTTTTAAGCAAACTGTTCATACTTACAATAACTTTGTTTACAAAATCCACATAAAGCAAAAACTTAAAACTCTTCAGCAAGCTTTCTGCATTAATTCAGGAAGGGGTTGACTGGCAGCAAATTCAAGAAAGTACAGAAACAGCCTTCAGTTGAATACTAGCAGTTAACATCTAATTCCTGAAAGATTTCTTACTCACTGGATCAAAGATGTAAAATCCTTTGGCAAGAGTATGGGCCAGTTTCTCTCGTTGATCAACAGCTGCCATTATGAGGGACGTGAGGTCTTTCTCTTTCCACTGGTGCCACTGAAGTTCTTTAAAAAAAAAAAAAAGAAATACCGAGGCGCAATCCCTTTAATACGTTAAGTACCTCACTCCGACTCCAGAAACACGAGCATTAATAGTGAAATAGTTTATTTGGGAGTGTGCAGCCAGTAATCTGATGAATACACGCGCCAGAAATTAAATATACTACAGGACTTGACTGAGCACAAGAACAAGAGGAACTGATTTCCACCACAATAATGAGTTGTTATTTTTTTAACAAAAGAAAGCATTTATAAATTACCGAGAGCTAAGCATATCAACGACTTGTTGCCCTAACATTACACAACTTCGAACAAGTGCCAATAAATTTCATCGCGGTATGTACCGAAAAACTATTTACAATGTACGGCCTTCGCCTGCTTGCAGTAGGTAGTTTGTGTTCGAAGCCCGGCGAACCCGGCCGCCTTCTTGGACGCTTTAGGGCGTTAGCGAAAGATCTGGGACGCTTTGTCACTCATACCAGATCTTTCCCTAACGAGCTAACACGTTAAATAGGTCGACGGCCGGATTTGCTGGGCTTTGAATCTTGCGCTTGCACAAACACAAACTACCGCCTGAAAGCAGGTTAGTTCGGCCCAGCAATGGTCGATTTTGTTGGCCAGTTGACCTGTTTGACATTAAATCATCACTGTATAAAAAAAGAATAAATAAATAAATAAATAAACAAATAAATAAATAAATGAAAAGCTCCTATCTGCAGGGGCTAGCCTCGGAATAAATGTAAAATATCATGAAAATAAGAACAGGAAAAAGTTAGATCCCAAAAAAGAAAAGTTCATCCTCAAATTTCAGTTTTTCTGCCCCGCAGGTTAAGGTATTAACGTCTTTTTTTATTGAGCGGTCTTGGACCACATTCAGGTTGCCTGTTTATAGTGAAATTGTAACGAGAAGCAAATAAACATAAATATTTTATTAACAGACTTATAAGGTTAAACACATCAAAATCATACTTTGCACATTCCACGACTCTGCTTGTGAACTTCCTGTTGGCATATTAAACAGCATTAGTCCTCTTAGCAAATCAGATTCTTATGTTACCACTGACAACAAGCTCCTTTTTTTTACATCGGAAAGGATACCATGATATCGCTCAAGTTGCTCTGCTCGTTAGGTGTACATAAACGTAACCATTGGTAAACTCGCGGATAATAATTGCGACAAGAAAGTCTGTTTATAAACATTCTGACTACACTACAACGAGCTTAGAGTGAAAGTTTATTTAGGATGTGACAGTCAGCCGTACAAATGCAAGACAATCCTATTAGGGGGCAAGACAATCCTACTACAAATGCAAGACAAGCCTACTATAATAACTACAGTTAAACATAATCTCATAGAAGTTGTGCTATGCCAGATACGAAAAACCACTAATAAACCACGCTTTAGAAGTGGCCAAAAAAACACGTGGAAACGTATTCCTCGTCTAATGCAGCAGCACATGACCCCGAGGAAAGGCGGGAGAAAGTAATTAAATTAAAACAGCCGGAATAAAAAAGTAATCAAACAGGGAGACTGACTGACCTAGAAAGACCTAAGTACCCCGCCAAAACTGTTCAATACCCTTAACTAGTGCCGTGATACCCCGCGAGCTTCTCCATCGTGCCGTCAGAATATCAATTTCTGACTAATTCATTAAGTCATTCAATCACCAGAAATTACATTTAATGCGTGCGCTTCCGTGGTCCGCAGTCCCGCATTAGAGAATTTAAGATGCATGATTAGATGATGTTGGTGAATAAAAACCGAGACGAAGTCGAGGTTTTTTGAAAAATACGCATTTTCTGTAAAACAATTAATTTCTTCGCCTGTCACCTCGACAAAGCGGCTTACGGCCATTTTGAAAAAAAGAAAAAAAAAAACCGCTTGGGTGATTATCCCATAATAATCACCTCAACTGCAACCAATCAGCGCAGCGAATTTTCTATAATCACCAACGTAATAACACTAAAACTGACTATCACCGGGTTCCCGCAGTCCCATAGTGGAGGAGTAGTTACAAACCGCACGCAAGCTTGTAAACCGCACGTGCGAAGTTAACTAAAGCGCATACGGCGTATGCACGAAAATCATGTCGTGAAACGTAAGCACGAGTATGGTGTCTAATACGCTCAAAATGCACACACCGATCGTAGTAAACCGACACTAAAAGATGTCGAGAGTTTTCGGAACGGGTCGGTCCGCGAACTTAACGAGAGAACATCTGAGTGAACGTAATGAGAATCACTGCCATAACTCCAACCTAAACAATAATCTAGCCGATATCTTTACTGACTTATTTTACTCGTTTTTCATTTGACGATCCACGACACCAGGAAAGCCCGAGTTTACACAGATATGCGTGCAGTCAGTGAATAAAAAGCTCTTCTTGGTTTTTGTCTTGATGTCACGTCGTTCAGTTGTTATTTATTGAAGATATCCTTCTAAGCCTGGTTTTCACTAGCGACACAAGCATAAACACAAGAAGCATACGCAAACTGAAACTCAGTAGTTTGTTGTTTATTAGAGCCTTTTGTTAGAACAATAGACACTCATAAACAACAAGTAAATGCGCTTGCGTGTGTTCCTTTTGCTTATGCCTGAATCGCTAGTGAAAACCAGGCCTTAATGTTCGTATCGTATGACGATAATGTTAACTTTGATGAACTTGAATTCGTGAGAATTCGTGGTAATCACGATAATTAAAAAGTATAAGCCTGTCCAAATTGAAAGTGACTTATGTGGTAACAGCCGACTGAGCGAGTGAGTGAGTGAGTGAGTGAGTGGGTGACTGAGTGACGAAAGTGTACAAATCCGCCCCCTTTTCTCTTCTGGTTTCAACTATTAAAAACGGATAAGCGAGTGCATGTACAGATTTATTGGCCTTGATTTTCACTGAAACTGCATGCAACAAAATGCGCTCAGTCATTACAGTTTTTGTGAAAGCTGTACTCTTTGATTCATCATAATTTTTTTTTTCTGTGGCTATTCTCTGCGTCACCTATAAAGCAAAATTTACCTGTGATATCTGTAATTGCAGATTCTAACAGGGATGGACTAACTGTGGAGCAGAGCCAGGCACATAAACAGTCCAGAGGCTTGGAATCCTGAAATAAAACAATGAAAATTAATTACTGGCACGCCAACGAAGCAACTTGATGAGTAATAATGAAGGCTATGAGAAAGACGTGCTGATGATGATGATGACGATGCAGCTTCTCAACCGTTGCCATTGCTACTCAACCATTTCCAACTGTCACAACAAATAGCACCACAGCTGTCTTGATTAGCCCTGATTATTAAGCGTGTTTTCTTTGACAGCAGTGCAGCCATTATGTTAGAGAAAAGAAACACTGAAACAGAGGAGACAAGCATTCTTGTAACTCTCTCTTTTGCAAATTTCTCAGTAAGGACAAATCTCCGGACCAAAATGGATCTGTGAATGATGAAGCTGTCATAACGACTCCAGGAACTGGTTTCGAAAGGCAGAACACATACTGACAGAGAACCACACCACAGACCATTTTCGAATTCTCACGGCTGAACTGGATGTAGTATGAAATTGAGGATAATGCGGGAAAATTAAGTTGAGTGTGAAAAGATTTGCCCGCATTAGCCTCCATTTCATGCTAGATCCAGTCCAGCCGTGAGAATTCGAAAATGGTCTATTCTCCCGACATAACACAGAGCTGAGTCCTATACCAATCCCGTGAAACGCGAGGCAACAAACTGGTTGTAACGACGAACTTGTTCCAACGTTTTGAACTTTCTATTCTGCTAACAATGTTCCAAGGAACAGAGTTAGCAATGATGACAATACACAACTGCCTCTAACCTGAAAGCAGGCTGCCACTACTGATAGAAGAGACCTGTGAAGCGCTATTGAATGTGCAAGAAGCTTCCTCCATGGCACATCATCAGACTGACACTTGAAAAGGATGTCAAATAGGTTGTATGGTATCGCTTCTGAATCGAGAAGTTCTTCTAAAGAAAAATAAAAACTAGTCTGTTTAGAAATAGATCATAGATGACTTCAAAATGTGATGAGGACAAAAAAAGTGGTAAACGAGGCGATAGCTTATGTTCCTACCACATTTTGACGTCTTCTGTGATTTATTTCTGAACAGACGCACGGCAACATTTGTTTTATATAATAAACAATGAAAAGTATTTTATGGTGACGTGGCCTATGCGCCTGTCGTCTAACCAAGTCTCTCCATCAATTGAAGGATTATTCTTAATTACCAATTTCTTCCAAGTGAAGTATAGATGGTTTTCACCTGACGTCACAGCAGCCATGTTGGTGCACAGAACAATAGCGAAAAAAGTCTTTTGGGAATTTGAGTCTATTATGATGCAAAACATGAGCCATAATTTGCTATTATTTTGTGCACCAACATGGCCGTCTCATCACGTGATCGAAAACTATCTATTATCGTTCATTTTGGACACTGAATTCTTGATAGGGATCATGGGAAATGAACATATTTCTTTTAAAAGCCGAACCTTAATGTCTGGACTCGCAGGACTCGAGCCTGGGAATGTGTGATTGATAACCCTTTCACTTAACCACTAGACTACCACATCACTAACTGCGAGGACGTCATTCTTTATTAATGTCGATAATTTCTTCTTCCAAAAGTGCCGCTGTAAACGTGTATTAACATCGGCTAAGAAGCAAGCTTACACAGTGAAAAATGTCGGTTACCAAACTTCAAGAGGAAGCTAACCATTTTAAAATCAAGCTTCAGACTTAACCATTATTCAACAATGATTTTATATATATACTAATTAGTTTTGGCAAATAATCGGCACATTTTCTAGTCAGTTGATCTTTAGTGGTTAAGTGGATAAAAACAGTTCCTTCAAAGTGGGTGCTCCGGGTTCAAATCCTGTCCAGGGGCTGCTTTTACCTTTTTTTCTTTTTATTTGCTACCACAAGTCCTGGAACAGAGTAGGTAATCAAAACGGAGGATAATACTTCATTTAAGGCAAACTTACAATGAAGGATAATCCTTCATTTAAGGAAGAGATCGTGCTGCGTCTAATAGATCAAAGGTGAGAACCAATCAAAATGAGTGAATTGTAACTCTTGATAGATCAGAAAAAAAAGAGGAGAGACGCCGAAGTCACTTAAGGAAAAGCACTAACTTAAGCTACCACTTTGCGAGTTAGATGCCACGTATAATTCGACTGTTGGATACCATATAACATTACTGATATATTGAAAAACAACATACAAAAAACCAAGGCCAACATCCTTACCAAGTACTGTGCGTTGATTACATGTCAAAAGTCAATACTGCTATGATATCAGAAAGTAACAAATCATCATGGTATTTCCAGACCCATTATTAATTTCCACTTGACACTGATTTAAGAACAACTTTCTTACCTTTACAACTAACTGTAGGATTGTCGACCGTTTCAGGGTCCCTCTCCTTGGCAGCATTCTCCCTGTCTTTGGAACCTTCTTCGTCTTCTGCACTACTACTGCACGATGGGACAGGCACTGCCTTCTCAACAGTGACCTGGGAAGCTTGTGAGGCTGCTGTTGCTATGACACCCATTCGAGAATAGAACTTTGCACGGACATCACGAGAGGGAGTCACAGACTGAAAGAGATAAAGCGAGTTTCAATTGGGTGTCGTAAAACCAAAACCAAAGTAATTACTTTGGTCAGTCAAAAAGGACGGAGACAATCCCGTAAACCAATCAAAACTCGAAGTAATTACACGTAGCCGACACAAAGCGCGGGAAAATGCGCACGCGCAAGCCACTTCACTTCTGATTGGTTGAAAAAATGGCATGAGTACTTTGAACCAATCACTGAGTGAAGTAACCATAAACCAAAGCAATTCGCTAATTACTGTCGACACACAATTGAAAACCGCTCTAAAGACCATAATTAGAGAGCCCTACGGCAAAAGGAAGGACATGTAGCAGACTCCAATGTCAAGGGGCAACGACTTCTGTTTGTAAAAACTACTTTTCTTTAATAGGAAGACTGTAATGGGAGTCGCTTTGGCGTCTTTCATGCTTTCACCCAAGCACGCCTAAACCCAAAATGGCGATCAACATCTTTCCGTGGAAATACTAGTGGCTATAACGGTCTTGAAAGAACAGACTAACAACATGTTACAAACTCTTCAGGACAGACTGCCATTAGGCAGCTTTTTTTACTGCGAGATTATCATATAGCATCGCATGCGCGAACGATTGATTGACAGACGATCTGCACGCTTCCGCGCCTTTTCTATTAAAAGCGCGTCTTTACTTCTAAATTGACTATTACCGACTACAGACCCTAATTTCCTTCTCTGTCTCTTTAGTTTTACCCACCAACACCGATTAAATTACTTCCTAGTTGTATTTCTCCTTCTTTCTGAAAAATCTTTCGACTGAACCCTATTGGTTCTGTAACTCAATGAAGGCAGGTGACAAAAAAAAAAGGAAGAAAAATAAAAAATAAAATGAGTCTCACCAGCTCCCCTTTCTTTGCAGGCTTCCTTTTTCTGCTTCGCTTTCTTGTAGACTCGTCTGCTGATGGAGTTTCAGCTTTAACTATTGATACATTGTCAAATGCTAAATGCAAGTGTTCTTGAATTTGAGGACTGGAGAAGTCATGTTCTACAACATTCACAACCTAAGAAAACAGCGGATAAAACAATTCAATTGATTGTGTTTTTGGAGAGTTCGTGTTTAAAACAAAAGTCGTCTTTAGGGACGTTTAAATCAGTGATGATTTGAGCACACGAACAAAGAGTCCCTGCACTGTTAAAAGAAGTGGATACCCTGACCTTGCAAAACAAGCTCGGATGCTCTATTATCCAGGAGCCCCCATTAAACATAACTCCGTCTCAGTTATACCTGTGCCGAGTTCCTGAAAGGTGTAATAACTCTATTCCAGGGATAATGTGCCTGGAATATGGCACATTTATCCTTGGAATAGAGTTATTACACCTTTCAGGAACCCGGCCCTGGAGAATAGGGTTAACGCAGTGGTAATAGCACTTGCCTTCCACAAATGAGGCCTGGATTTGATTCCAAGAGTCAACATCCTACGTGGTTGAGTTTTTTGGTTGCCTACTCTGATACCCTCGTTTTCCATCTCATCCACACCAACATTTGATATTGATTTCTTTTATTCGATTGATTCACAGTCTCCCTGGCCAGTTAGTTGAGACTTACGTGTACTCGGCTAGATAAGCTTGAGACATCATAAAGTGATCACTATTCTTAATAATAAAATAATTAGAATAGTACGCGCATTCTCATTGGTCAATAGCTGTGTTTAGATGAGAGTATGGAAACACGGCTGTGACATCACACGAATCTTGATTGGTTATGTGTTGTCAGACGCGCGTTTTGATTGGCTGGTCGGAAATATGAGCGTGTACAAAGAAAATCTGTTTCAATCTTGAAATAAAAAACTCAGCATTTTCCTTCATTTGTCGAATTATCTTTGAAAAATATTTTATAAAAGCAATAGAGGACTTTTTCCGTGTTTCCATAGCCTCATCTAAACACTCGGGGGAGTTGGAAGAATTCTCGACAGTCACGCAAACCCTCGACTGCATCTCGGGTTTGCACAACTGTCGAGAATTCTCCCAACTCCCCCGAGTGTTTAGATGAGGCTATGGAAACAAGGAAAACGTCCTCTATTGCTTAAATGTTACACTATAGCCATTACTTTATGTGGAACAAGAGTTTCAACACATATAAAACAAGGTGCCCCGATGACTTGCATTAATCATGGCGTTCTGGGTTATGTCAAAAGAATATGCTAAGGACTTTAAAAATGTATCACGTTAAAACAGCGAAAACGTACATGTAGGATACATATTTTAAAGGCAGTTAGGTTGATGTTGGAGGTTAATTTTAGCTAGATGTTGGGTTGATGCTGGGTTGATGTTAGTTTGATAGGTGCACTTTTTCTCTTTCAGACTACAAGTATAGCCCAAGGAAATAAAATTGCTGCGGATATTGTTCATACAGTATGCGCATAATCGAACGAAAAGATCAACATTGCAACCTTAACTTACGGTATCTGCAAGTTTATACTTATGCTACCGTTTTAGTGGAGACCAGGCTCTACCACTCACCTGTTCCTTTGGGAATTGACAAGTCTGCGCATGACAAACAAAGGGAAGCCATTTGTCATCTCGGGCACAATCTTGCAGGAAATCAAGGGGAAATTCCATTTTGTGGACTCGACAAAACAACACCACGAGATTCCAATGCTGGCCAGCTTCAAATGATGTCCTAATGAAAATCGTAACGGGAAAAAAATCAGCTGCTGACCAGATACAATAAAAAATTATGATGCCGCAAAGTAATAACAATACTGACTGGGACAAGATGTGTGTACAATTTATAGACCAACTATCTAAATTTGACACCTGTTGGCAGCGAAGCAGTGTCCAAGGGGAAGACAAAATTTCAAGTTGAATATATGGTTTTAGGGTCTCGATCATAAAAGTGCTTAAAAAGACCCCATATAGATAATTTGTTAAATCCACACCTGTCAAGACACTCTTTGCTGATAAGGTTTTTTGTTGCACTCTTTAAAGCAACGAGCAGTCTTTCTGGCTTTTGGTTGCTTTTTCCAATGCATGAAAGAAGTTCTGAAACTAAAATTGAAAAACATCCTCTATGCTTATTTGCTTAATTGACATTGAATGGTTGACAAACAAAAAGAGGAAAAAATCTCTCCATCGAGGAAAGATCACAAAGAATTGTTGAGGAAGCTTAATACTCATTATGCATAAGACAGTACTACTGGTGCAGTGATTTGTGAACTCCAACTGAAGCGCCTTCATTGGTGGCTTGTATGACACTTTACTTAACATACCTATTGCATCTTCTGGATCTTCCACTTTTGCGTGATCCAGCACTCTACTTGCCGCCTGAATGTCAACTCTCATAGCAATACTGTCCAAGCCGAGCATCTCTGTGAAAGCCACACAGGCAGCACAAACTGAGCGACTCGTCAAGTGTTGAATAGCCACTCTGTGAGCTTTCAATCCTGCCTGCTGTACTCTGTTAACATAATAAAAAAGCACTTGGCAGTTAAGCCCTTTTTCTTTAGAGGCAAGTCATTATTTCAAGGAAACAAAAATTGACTATTTTAAGGAGAGCTTTTTAATAGACTGTTGCAATTCAACTCACTTGACTTTGGACAAAGTAGCATCTTTTAGTCTTTCACCAAGAAAAGCAACAAACGCAAATGAAGGCCTCCCGTGGCGAAGGTAATAAGAGAATGTTAAAGTTTCAACATGCGCATGTTGGGAAACTAACAGCTCATTAGAGAAATGTGGCATTTCACAAGGAGAGTCTGAAAACGAGAAATAAAGATGCCAAAGATAATTATGGACTTTTAATTGGGCTCTGGGAGTACTTCAACCTTTTAAGTCAATTTTAATTAAAGAAAACTACAACTACAGCAAGATAACAATCAAACTCACCTCCCTTTGGTGCAAACTCATTGGTCGGCTGCCATCCAAACAGCCGAGAAATTTCAAAAGGAGAGTTCCCCTGTGAAAGAAATTTGAATACCAATCATCATTTTCATCTTAAAGGCAAAATTCACTCTACTTGCAGGTATTTCGAGTTAGACAAATAGTGCCCTTTATAAACTCTGAGTATGTCGTGTATGAGTTACTGATTCAGAAGTCACATCTGACCAAATATAAGATGGCATGCATGTTATAAACTAACCTGTTTTAACATACTTGGCTTACTTTGTCAAATTGCGGCCATGAATGATACCTATCTTTTAAAAGAAGTGTCGCAGATACAGCCAAAACGTTTAAGTCAGGAAAAAACAGTGAAACAAAGAAAGAAAATTAACATTTGACTTGACGTGTGTTCATTGTTACTTTCAGTTTACAGTGTCCCCAATTAGCGCTCCAGCGTTAAAACGACTAAAAATTTAAATAAAATTCCTTTTCTTTCCTTTCGCCTTCCTTCTAACCCGTTGGTAAATGTGTGAGTCTAGAATTGGTCGCTCAAACGAAACGCCAACATTAATGATTTAAAAACAACACCTCTATGAAACGATCAAACACTGACAAAGCAAAATACAGAAAAAACCTCTCGAATGGTCCCTTCAAAGACAAACCTGCAGAAGTCTATAAACCGATACATCTTGTTGCTCCATGCCGAAAGCACCAGATGTTGCAGTAGGCATTAGTGCTGACTGCAACTTGGGAAATCTCATCAAGGATGAATGCAGAAGTTTCTCATCTACTTGCCAGATCTGCGTGTTTGTCTGTGACTCAGCTGACACTATGGACTGAAAATGAGGAAAATAAAATTAATACAGACATTTCAATTACTCCTTAACACTAGACAACTAGAAACTACATGGTAAACTGTATGTAAACATCGAGAATGTTGTTCTCCCGGACGCCGCGTTGACATGGTGTTTAGCTCAGTCGAAGATATGTTCATGTCAAGTCTCAAAGCTCTTCTTTTTACTACTGTAGTTTGAACTCACTGTTTCAGACCAGCAAAAGAGATAAGAGACCATTTATTTGCTGTTATACTTTCAACGCCCGAGACGAAGTATTCTCAGTCTTTAACTGTTGTATTCAGGGTGCAAAAACGTTCAAGGGAACGGACTGATCAGGTAATTCCAATTTAAGTTACTTGCTTTTGAGGTAATACAAATTGGCTAAAAGTATAGCTTTTGGTGTGCAAAAAGTATACATTTCTGTAGGTGTGAATGACTAGAGACCAGTTGTCAAAGGTAAAAGAGCTCTCATCTCATTGAAGATTTTTTTTCATACTGTTCTGATATTAAAATGCGCTAATGGTTGTTATTGGTAATCCAGAAATCCTTCAACCTCCCGAAACTGCTTGGTTGTGCTATACACTGGTACAAGATGCCCAATCGATGAACACTTAATGCTAGAATTTTGGCTGTTTTAAAATATTGGTCCCTGTTACCTACAGTGTAATCCACAAAATCTGGACGATATCTGATTGTTCAAGTTTTACAAAGCTAGGGCAGATCACAAAATTTGCTTGAAAACGTTTTCAGTTAGATAGCCTTTAAACATGATTGTTTGAAATAACCAAAATAATGCAGTTGTTGTATGATCGATGGTAGAAGCTTATTACCTGACTGAATGTGTTAGGAGCATAGAGAAGACTACTCAATGCCATGACTGGATGTCCTTCCTGTAGCATTTGAGTAATGGATGGGCTGTCACTGTCTAAAACAAACCCAGCCAAAGACAAACTGGCTTGGAACACAGCATCGGGATCTAAAAGATAATAAACATGCTGGTAAATCATTTGAAACACCTTGGGTTTTACTGGTACAAATTGAGCCGGATATAATTGAACTTTCAGAGGATATCTGCATATTTGCGGAAATAGCTAGACATCTACCCTACCCATATTACAATCATAATTATTACTCGTCTTGGCTACATGTACCATGAGTGCTCCATCAAAAATGTCACTCACATCTGTAATATAGAATGAATGGTCA
>NC_090870.1:26854003-26871503 GCF_036669935.1 Montipora foliosa | reverse complement strand
AGTAACTGTAACAATACCTGCATTTCTGTGGCTGTTTCTACCAGATTACCAGTCTGAATATAGGAGTCAAGAATTTGCATGGAACCAAGATTGAGTGAGCTTCTTAATAGTCCAAGATCTCTCCAGCTAGGAAAATCCAAGAAACTTTCATAAATCATTATCAATACAATGGTGATGAATGATGAAAAGGTAATGCACCAATAAAATTATATTTATTAACCATGAAACAAAAATTTGAAGGCCACAATATTCATAGAAAGAAAATGGATTGCTACAAAAGCATTATAAGCTCATTTAACAAAAAAATCCCTGTTTAAGGTAATTCCCTTGAAAATGACGTACAATCCAGATTTTTTTCAAACTTGGCACAATTATTGATATTCATACACAGGACATTAAAAAATTGCAATAAAAAGATGGGGCCACCATGCTTGTTTTTGCGCTGTACATGTATGCCCTTTATTCTAAGTGTTTTTACTGAAATACGCGATAAGTGTTCAAAAACTACATCAACTGGAAAAATTGGTGTTATGTAGCAAAAGCAACTGAATATTACTGAAAACTTGTTTGTATGAGCTATAATCTTTTAGTAAATTGATTTAAAATTGGTCAATGTTGCAAAGAAATGTTAGCAAATTGGACCGCTACATCATCACCTCACACTCGCGATCATTGTCTGGCTCCAAATGCAGTTTCCCGTCATTTATATGCAAATACTACAACTTCAACTATCCAACTTTTTTTTCTCCTTAAATATGTTTTCTGTGTACTTATTATGAGAAAATAAAATGGTTACCATTAAAAATGGGGGGTCACCGTATTTGTTTCTTTGCAACACAACACTAAATGGATGGCAAAGGGGCAATTTCGGCTTCAAAATGATCATTGTCTGAGAAAGGACCGGGGTGAGTTCCAAAATATCACCTTCTTAAACGAGAAGAGTTATCATGATGATTGCACTTAAAAGCTCGTGAACAGCAAAAACGGCCTTTGTTACCTCTCTTTAGATGGCCGGCGTGAAACCTCGCCATCTCTGAAGTTGCAATGTACGAGATATGCGGTGCAAAACAAGGGAATCACCTTAAACAAAATTTAATGACGTTTTATTTTTTCCACTACATGTAGGTATACGTACATGTACACAC
Organism: Montipora foliosa; assembly: GCF_036669935.1. Classification (NCBI taxonomy): domain Eukaryota; kingdom Metazoa; phylum Cnidaria; class Anthozoa; order Scleractinia; family Acroporidae; genus Montipora; species Montipora foliosa. The sequence continues at coordinate 26,870,358 of NC_090870.1, read as the reverse complement.
GCCAATAATGTTCAAGACAATAGTAACTAGTTCTAAATAACAATAATTTTATGTAGAAATCACTGACCCATCATCTGGGTTGTTAGCCCATGTGTTGCGTTTTGCTTCAAGAAAGGACTGTTGACTATACATGGCCTCCAAGGTATGGACAAATATGACTGAATCTTTTTCATGGGGAGATAAGAAGCCTCTTGATTCCAACTCAGAGGCCTGAAAATTAACAATATAAAAATATCAAAAACATAAGCCTGACTTTCAGTGACACACCAAAAAGTCCTAATTATAGGCAGGTACAAAAGTTGGACTGGATCAACTCGGATCGTTCACCTAGCTCGGGTCAACGTAAAAAGAATGATAAGTCCTCAAGAAATCACCCTAGCCCTATATACCGGTAATCTTTAAGCTAAATTTGGTAAAATCAGGGCAAACGTTGAATTGTTTTGGCTTACAAGACAGTATTAATTATTTCACCTGATCTGAGTTCACTTGAGACATCTCAGTTGATCAGGTCTGACTTTTGTACCTGCCAAGTCCTAATTACTACTGATACATGTACATGGTCAACTGAATGCAAAACTTACCAAGAAATCTCTGAGGGGTCTATGCAGAGTGAAGAGACAGATTGTATGAAGCTGCTCCAAAACATTACGACCCTAAGAAAAATCAAAACAGAAATTAAAAGGAAGCTGGGGCCTTTTTACTGATATTTGATCAAGGGATGAAAATAACACTTCTTTGATAGAATCAACAGCCAAACAATGTCAGTCAACTGGATTATTTAAAATTAATGGCTTCAGAGTCTTGACAATGACAAATATACTGTAATTCCTTCTAAATCCAAGTGGATTTTTTTCTGCTATATTATTTAAGTTTAGGTCATGCATTTATGATGTGCAAAAATATACATTGTATAATTTTATCATGTCAACTGGCACATTCTACAATTTGCATTATGCTGAGAGTGGGTTAATCTCTGTCTTGATGTAATTAGATCTTATAGCCTGGCCTCGGTTGTTCAAAATGTGGATAACACTATCCACCAGATAAATCACTATCCAGCAGATAAGCACTAGCAAAACCAATACAGTTACCCAGTGGATAGTGATTTATCCAGTGGATAGTGTTATCCACCCTTCAAACAACTGGGGCCTGCTAATAAGTGGGGCTTGTTTTTTCTTTTTTCTTCGTACATTAAACAGTACAACGTATGGCCCTCACACTAAATTGGTAAAAATTTACATACATGTAATTATTATAAAGTATATTATGTTCATAAGACAATAAGGCCAGTGTTTCGACTTCTTCCGTTCTGTGTAGCTAAGTAGCTTTAAATACCCGTAAAACGAAGCACTGATGGCGAGGGGGGAGTAAAATGAGCAAACCGTAGACCTCAGGTTTGTCAGTTGAATTACTGAAACAGTTACGAGTTATCAACGTTAAATATGGTTACTTTACTTTTTACTTTAGTGGAATTTGTGTTTACATGTGGGAATAATCACTTACCATGTTTGTAAGCATGATCTCAGCAGTATCCACGTCATGACTCAACAGTTTTTGCAAAACGACGGTAAGACCAACTGAAATGAAGCTTGATAGTGAGCCATCACACACAGCATCTTTATGTCCTGTCACCACCTAAAAAAGAAAAAAACTGCACCATTAAAACTAAGTAAAATATGTGTTAACAAAAATCCAAATAATTAAGTCTAAACATCAAAAATGAGTGTATTTTAAAGAGACACCAATGCTAATGATTACTATGTCTACACCAATAAAATTTAATAGATTGCTACTGGGGTTCTCAGTATTATTGGACTCCATAACCTGCAACACCTGTCATGGGTGTCGGTTGTAAGTGCTACAGCTTTAAAATAATAATTATTGTCCCCATTAAGTAGATCAGTTTGTCAATCAGTCAAGCAGTGTTCTGCATTTATTTAACAAGTCTCAATGTTAGGAGGAAAAGGGATTAAACATCACAAAATTCTTGGGCCAATAATATTTCTTGGGAAAGACAATGATTGTCCACATGTTTTGGAGGGCTGATATCATGGTATACTGACATGCGTAGTATGGCATGTCTAGTGTGGCACTTTGATGCTGCTAAGAATACACTCAAAATGTTTCCTTGCGACAAACATAAGAAAAAAAACAGCAAACAACACAAATGGTGGGTTTAAGGATTATTCAAGGGGGGGGGGGGGGGTACCTGGAGGGTAAGGGGGGATAGATCTGTGAAGGGAGGGTTAGGAGTAATAGAAAGGAGAGAGGCAATGTCTTCTTCTTTTTTAGACCCCCTAAAAAACCAAGCCCCTGTTTTTTAACTACACCCCCAAAAAAGGAAAATCCCTTTTTAGACAATTGATTAAAAAAACCTAGTTAAAAAAATTACCTACTACTAGTTAAAAGATAATTGCCTAGTTAGAAAAATTACCTTGTTAAAAAAAAATTAACTGAAATGAAAAATTAACTGCAACATTGTCATCATCGTCATAAGATCAAGATGTACGTGCATATTTCTTGTGAGTAATGTGACTGGACATAATAAAATATTCCAAAACAAAGTAAAGAGACTAATGGTTCTAAAGTACCACTTGCTGGAGACTCCTGCTCTGGAAGTATGTTTGCGCAGAGCAAATTTGTCTGTTCACAATGGCATCCTCCACTATATCCTAAGAATTGAGACATATGTAAACATGAACAATAATTTACACAAAATCAAACTGTTCACTGTGAAATACATGGTACAACAACTCTAAAGTTTGATTTAGTTTGATGACCAATCCAAATAACGTTTTTATCATCCTACATTCCTGGAGATGTATCCTTTCTTCACATGAGTTTGTAAATTGCCTCTACAAAGTCTAAACCACTGTAATTACATGTACAAACTGCAAAAAGCAACCACATGCATACTTGACTTTTGTTTTGAAATATTCAACCAACATCAATATTGCACCATTTTAAGCACTTCAGACTACGTTTTTTTCTGAATTGGCAACTTGATCATGGTCATACAAGGCCAGCTGGAATTGCAGATAATTATAAGTACTTTTTATGCTTTCCACAAATGTCTGCTTGAGAGAGCTGTATACAACTTCAACTGAAACGTACCTCATCTGCCATCTTGACCCATTTATCTGTGGATCTGGGCTCATCATTACCTCTTACACAAGGAAAAGACACATTGTTGCCATCAACAGAGTCAGCCCTGTCAAGACTCTCCACTGGCATATTACTCAAAAGACAACGAAGCTTCACTGTACTCTTGGTGAGAAATTCTAGACAGCTTTGTATCTCCTGGCAGAATGTTGTAGAGGCAACATCACTTGATGACTCCTGAAAATTGCCTTCTACTTCCAAGAGTTTTGCACCATCTTTCATTAAATTGTGAAGATAACTCAGTGTCATCTGAGCAAGCTGTTGGGTAAAGTGCTGGTAATGTTGCTCTATAAAGAGAAAGATCAATATTATTTTAATCAATTGAAAATAAATTCTTGAGTACAATCTAGTGGATTACTTTCAGAGTGTAAAAATCAATAATGGCAAGTTCACAATGATGCTTATAATTGAATGGGTGACTTTCAATATGAAGTTTATGATAATAAACAGTGGATGGAGTCGCAGACAGGATTTTAACCTATGCTGTATGTTACCTCTGTAATAGAGGTTGGATACTCAACTTTTTGAACTACAAGAACTCCTGGGATCTATGTCGCTTATCTACAGTGCAGTACAATGTCAAATTTGGAATGCAATGAATGATGGTTATGTTGTGGTTCCATTTTTTCCTTGGTTTAAAATTTTCAAACCAGCTGAATTTTGACTTTTCTTTGTCTAAAATTAACTATCATAATCTGAAAAAGAAGGGACATCAAAAGTGAACTGGTTTAAAAAATTCTGAACAAGGAGAAAATTTGAATCACAACAGAACTTTATAAAATATTGTAATGCGCCTGTGGGGCTCAATAAGCAATAATATACATGTAGTAACCATTGCTAGTTGCAAAATAGTGGATAGATACATGTAACGTCTGCCACCAAAAATAGATAAGGGCAATATGACCATAGGAATGGGAAAATGAAAATGAGAAATCAATGGGAGTAAAGAAATTTATTCTATTTCTTCTCAATTTTTGAAGGGACATTATGCAACAAGGGCAGTGCAGACAAAAACAATACACTATAATAATAATTATTATACACTGTAATTACTTTTATTACTGATCATTAACATGATCATATGATCACAACATCAAAGCTTATTATAATAACAGTTATACTTAATGGCTTAAACAAACCAGTCATATTAGTTTGAGTATTAAGTCTGTTTGCAAAATGCAACCTACAATGTACACTGTATAATAATACATTGTAACAGCACGCACTTACGTTTCATGTTATAGTATACAGCATTTAGAAGAGCTTCAGTGACAACCTCAACATCCGTAGTACCAAGGGCAATATCACTCTGAGATGATGACAAAGATGAACTTACTGAGGACAAGAGTGAGCTCGAAGACAGTGCTGCAGAACATCTGTTTGTAAATGCTGGGAAACAAGAAGATGGTTATGATAAACTAACCTGTCCAGAACATACTGAGTTATGGCCTATGAGCCACAAGTCTTAAGTACACGTACATGTACTGTGTACAGCAAATAAAAAGGTCAGAGGTTGGACTCCTGTTTTGAGATTGAGATTTCTTGTGAGTACAGCTGTACATGTACAGTGTATGCAGGCAACTTTTTCCCATGCATAACAAGTCATAAGGAAAGTTACATTTTGAAGGTGAAATAAATCCACCCAGGGGAACTACAAATCAGTCTACCTGCTAATGACAATGGCATACAACTTGTTAACTACAGTAACCGATGTAAAGAAAGATAAAATGCTAAATGAGTTTGGGTACATCTCCATATACAGCTGTACAGGTAAAGATAAGGTTAAGACACGCAGGAGCCAACAAGGCTCACACAGCCGGAGCTTATAATCTTCGTTTCAAGTACGTGTAGCATGAAGCGAAAGAGAGTAGTGCTACCCCCCACCCACCCCTAGACAGGATTCTAGTCCATGGCAGGTTTTATCCCCCAGAAGTTTCTAGCCATACTCTAGCCATACTCTTTAAGCCATGTATAAATTTTATACACCAGGGTCAAGAAAGAGAGCATGGAGCAAAATTTCTTTCTAAGTAAACAAGACAGTGACTGATCTAGGCTTCTTTGTCTCCACATATTTAAAAAAGGTATAAATTATATCGTTTTAGGTTCAAGTAGTACAACTTGCCTTTATCCTGGTTCTTAAGAAAGAAAGCAACTGTATCAAGTTGTCGAAGTTTTAAGGCCACCTCCAATGCATGGATTGGAATGGTACAATGATCCCATTGGTTAACAAAACACAATGCATCTGCTAATCCAGCATTCTCATACATGATCACCTAGATGAAGCAAGCAAGATCGTGATCAATACAAAATTGAGGCCCTATTAGGGGTTATCGGGATACGGGATATTTGGGTAAAAAATTATAGGGATACGGGATATTTGGGCGGAAAATTAAAGGGATACGGGATATTTTTAAAAAGATTCTGGGATATCGAAGTTATCATTTTTTAAAAGAATCAAATAAGAATTAACGGGATACGGGATATTTTGGCCAAAAATTAATGGGATACGGGATACTCAGACCCCCCCTAATGGGGCCTCAAAATTAATGTACAATGTGAGGTCCTGGGGTCAACAACAAATAAGCCATGTTCCGACAATTAATTCTACATTTTGTATAAAAATAATGCACAATTTACCTTGTGAACCAACTGATCCTGGGTTATGTCAAATGCAGGTACTGCTAGTGACTTCCTTGTTAGTAATAATGAAGGGTAGATTGTTTCAAAGCTTTGCACTACTATGTACGGTTCAGACAACCTGTGGAGTAAACAAAAAGGACAACAACATTGTGTGTTTACTTGGATAACAAAGCTGCCATGTTGCCCCAGACAGTAAAATTCCAAAAATCCAACAATCGAAAAAATGAATTGGAAATACATTGTAGTAATTGTGATTCTATCTGCCTCTCCCATGAGCCAACAATCTAAAGCTACATATATATCTTGATTGTCTTAAGTTGAGGCTATGAAATGGTCAGCTTACTTCATGTATGAAATGTTACTGGCATGGACTATCACTAATATCCATACTGTTACATGTAATTCAATTACATAATTTTCAAAAAGGAAGCAACGGTTGCAACAATATTGGAGCCTTTGTGCACCAAAGGTTGAATGATTTGGCCCTGAAAATATGAATTAAGTGTATTACATGTATGTGATTTGAGCCTTGCAGGACTACAGTGTACACTGTATCTTTAATCACTTATACCAAAATCATCAAAACTGCCTAAAGCAGACAGAGTTGCCAAAGATTTCGAAGATGCCCCACTCCCAAGTTTACACAAAACAGGAAGAGATGCTTTGGAACACTATTACCGGTACATTTATAATTTTGCAATGATGTTGAAAATTACATGTAGCTTTGTCACGATTAATAGCTAACTGAGTACAGTGTATGGATTGTCTCAAATCCACACAAAAAGGAAAGAAAAACATACATGTACTTTTTATGGCCCAACTTATGCTTACAAAGTTTCTTTTTGTTAAATTCTTTATTTTACACACCTGAATACATAATAAAAACATTTGCAAGCACTTATGAAGAATTTTATGCTCACATAGTTAACAAACATGAACGTAACACAGTCATCATACCAGTGGTAAAGATATTCTTTGGCACTGAACGAGAAAAGACAAAGGACACCATGCAGGTCATCACCAACTTGCCCTTCTTGTTCATTGATTTTTTTTGGATAAAAGTTCAGCAACAGAGATGAAGGTGTGATAGAAACTCCAACTAGGGAGAACTTCTCCATCCATTCTTCATGTTGAAGAAAAACTGTTCTTTTTTGACAACCAGATTGCTTTCTTTCAGCCATCAAAAATGGAAACTCTCTGCTTTCTTGTGCTTTGAATCCAGTGACTGTGGAGCTTGGAAAATGTCTTCTGTTGCATGAACTGTGACTGGCTATAAGAGTTCCATCATTAGAACCAATTACACCAGAGAACCATTTCTTCTTAAAGGAAGGATCCCATGCACAGTTGACATCTAAAGATAGAGACATGAAAAAAGTTGCAACAGCAAACTAAGGTGAACAAGATAGTGAAGCTTAAATAGGAGTCATTGGACAATAATTATACTTTAGATATTAAAGCCAGCTTCAACAATTTCGAGACACTGTCTTATTGGAAGGATTTACTCTTCAACACTGTTTCATGCACGGAGCCAGTACCATATGAAACACAAAATTAATATTTATTAAAAGGGAATATAACATGCAAAATGATGTAATTTTATGACACTAAAAATGCCCAAACAGTAGAATGAAACATTGCAATAACCACTTAAAACTGCATGTTGAAAAACATATTTTGAAATACAGCAAAAGGAAAGAGAAGCATGGACAAGATTGAAACGCACTGCATTTGGGTAAACATGAAAAAAGTCAGCCTGACGTTTTTCAAGTTCATGGCAAATCGCCTGGATAAAGGTTGTTTTTGCTCAGAATCATCTTCTTTGTGAAGTACGTAACAATAATTTCATCAGTAAAGGAATTATACATTACCATTTTCAATTTTAAACTTGTCATTTACTAAAGATTCCCCATAAACACCCTAAAATAATGTGATATAGCCCCTTTAACAAGATGAACTCATAAAATGTGAAAGTTCACCATAGCAATAAGAAAGCTACCTTATACATGTATATTTGTCTTCAAATGCTAATACCTCAAAAACAAAATGTTAATATTGCAGACACCCAGTATTGTTTTTACTGTCTAGTTAGTGATCTGCAGACTAAGATCAAACTCTCTGCAAAGTTTAAAAATTCTTTGGAGTGCATTCAGAGCCACTTTAAATTTTCCAACAATATTATTGTGATGGTACAGCTGTATCTGCTCCAGACTTTTTTGTTTTCATTTTTGCAAACAGATTTTCCACAAATGGGGGTGCCAATTTTTCTTTAATAGGTAAATAGGCATTTGAAGACAACATTTTAAAGCAGCTGACTTTCTTAAGCAATACATGTTGTCGTTGGCGATGATTCCCTATTGGTACTTTCGAGTTTTATCGTAATGAGGCATTACAGTTCGCTAACAATTGTGACTGTGCTCTTTCTGCATTTGCCACAAATAAGGTTGGATGAGTGAATTATAACACATACATGTACACATAAATATAACTTATTTGATGCTGAAAACCTTCATAGTTGGTTTATAATATTGAGAGCCTAACCTGAGAAGCTGCTTAAGCATGCCTGTTTACTGGCATCTCTTCTGAATGCTAATAGCTCTGTTTTCCAAACCCTGTCACCATACGTCACACCAGACATCTGTGTAACACGAACTACAGCATCTTCGTCATCTGGTTCATATTCAAAGACCACTTTTCCAAATGGATGATCTTCAGACTGATTGGAGGCTACCAACTGAGAGGGGAATTCTTCAAAATATTCATCTAGGTTCACCACAAACAAATTGCTACTAGCATCGATACATACAAGGAAGGCAAGGTCATCTGAAACCTCTAAGCGTGTGAATGTCAGTCTTTCTTCACATGAAAAGGCCAGAGAATCTGAAACACCCCACGGAATGTCATTTAGAACACTTGAATTAAAGTAGCCCAAGGCTGCTGCCTAAGAAAATTTAAAGGGGCCCTCAGAGCTAAACGCTGAGAACTTAGGAGCCCAACATATGAAGTGAAAGGTGTTGCTGTCAAAAGTTAAGGCGCCCAGAACTATTCTTTGGGAGCCCCAGGCTACCGGGCTCCTGTTAGGCAGCAGCCTTGTAGCCTCTCCATACGTAGTTACATCATTAAATTTTGCAATGTAGCTCAAAAAAAATAATAATAATAATAATATTAATGGGACCACAGAGTGTATGAAAAGGAAGGTGAAAAGATTGAGAAATATCAGGACCTTAAGAGAGAAATTGGAAGACTATGGGGAATTAGGCATCTGGAAGTAGTTCCAGTAGTTGTTGGTGCACTCGGAGTTGTAAGCAAGAGGTTGGATGCATGGCTTGAGAAGCTAGGTGTTACGATCAGAACGGGACTGTTACAGAAAACAGCCTTGTTAGGCACAGCCAGGATTCTAAGGAAGGTGTTGGACAGCTGAAGGAGAAGAAATGACACAAAGGACCTTTGGCCATTGGCTATGGCTCGCTTCTTTGGTGTAATGTCGGCATAACATCCGCCGGAGCTAAAGCGTTTCATGTACATAATAATAATAATAATAATAATAATAATAATAATAATAATAACAACAACTTTATTTAAGTGTCAATGGATTCAGCACTTGAGCACTAATTGGGGACGATAATGAAATTAACTCAAATCAAATCAAACATTGGGAAAACCGGAGTACCTAGAGAAAAACCTCTTGGAGCAGAGAAGAGAACCAACAAATTTAAAACTCAACCCATATTTGACGCCGAGTCAAGGAATTGAACCAGGGCCACATTGGTGGCAGGCGAGTGCTCTCACCACTACGCCATCCCTGCTTCCAAAATAAACCAACCTATGCAATATTTATCTGTCTGTCTATGTATCTCAGTTTGCCTTCCTTGTCTTTGGAAAGCAGGCACAGTGTGCCAAAATTCTTGTCTCAATGAAAGGTACCTAATTCACACTTTTATACCTAAAGTAACCGAGGATGTTTTTGTTCAAACCAGAATTTTCTCAATATTTTATAGCTTTATTCCTATGACCCTGCTTTATTGTGCAGCCTCCCGGGAAGTTATTATATAAGTTAAGAAGGATAATCTGAATCATTATCTTAATTGGAAACTGTACCCTCAAAGGATACATTACGTTGCAGCTGTTACGTTGCAGCTGTTGAAACTTGTAAACACCCAAAAGATTCCCTGCTAAGGGTCAGGGGGTAACACTTATAAATTTTACCCTGTCTAATGCCAGACGATTAACATTTTTTACTTGTCAATGAAGACTGGTTTGGTTTGGTTTTGGTTTGTCCCCTGTAAGACCAAAAAAAAAAAAAAAAAAACCCAACAACTTCTTAGGTATTAGGTACAAACCTTGTGAGTTGAGAGAAACAGTCTTCAACAAGTTAACAGAACCAACAAAATCACTCATGTTGTGTATTACTGCTTATGTTAAGGAAACAACAAAACAAAGTGATAACTGTAACCAAACCTAATGATGATTATGTGAGAGACAAAGTGTTGTACATGTACAATGTACACATACTCACGACACCTTGGAAGAAACCCTCACAAACACAAACGATAGAAGTCACTTTTGAAAGGCTATAATAATTTTCATTCACTTCTTGAAGTCTCTGCTGCATCACACAATGTCCCAAATTAGCCCATGGAGAACAATAATTTTATTAAAATGAAGACATTATCAAGTTGCAAACTTATGATCTATTCGAAGTAGTAAGTATATAGTATAATGATAGGATACAATAAGCGCTCAAGACTGAAAAATGCAAAATCCCAAAGGATTTCCCCATTCAGGAAGATGAGAAGAAGGACCATATAACAAGCCAGAAATCATGATGATAATTAATTATATAAAGAAAATTTAATTTGCCAACTAAAGATTGATCCCACATGCCCATTAAATTTGATGCTAAGGTGGTAAAGAAAGCAGAAGAAAAGATAGACATACAATGTATAAATCATTAATTAAAAGTAAAATAAAATGATGAAAATAATGTAGATTTGATTTTTTAGGCATGATAAAAATGTCATAAAAGTGTGTAAGATATAATAGTATTCACAAGAAAATGGTGACATAGATACCTGCCAAGCAGGAGTTGATGATGACAATTACTTTAATATTATTCCCAAATTGGGCAAATTGTTTTGTGCAATAGTGGTGATGCTCGAGTGCTTTTGAACATGTGGAGAATAGCTTCTGAGGTCTTATTAGCCACTTATTATTTGTATGTATGTCAACTGTTGTGACATTCTGAGTACATACACGCTATTTTGAAGGTCATGTGTCTAATCTCTGGGAATTTTAGGTAATTCTCAAAATTGACACACTGGGTACCCTGTAGTTTTTGCCTCAGATTAAAGAATGTGGCCGTACGGCCAAACGCCTCCAATTTAGAAGTGCGAACAACCTGATCTGAAACAGCCCAAGGCTATGCTTCAAAGAGATACAGTGTATATGTCCCCAAAATTGCCCGAGGGGGAGGGGGGGGGGTTTCGTTTCCTGGCCCATGGACTATCCTTCCCAAAAAGTAAATGGGAAAGGAATTCAAGAGAAATTACGCTTCTTGGAGTTTGTTGCATTGCATGTGCACTGAGCCCTGTTTTAAACTGATGTTTCTTGAGTGTGAGAACCCAGTTAATTGACAATACCACCCTTTCTCTCCCCCTTTCCACTCATTTTATCAGTGTACACTGTAATTATGGGTGCCTCCTTTCTTTCCCTTTTGGGTCAGAGCTCTTTTGCCAAATGAATATTAATTTTGTCAGCCTCAGGGCTATTCTCTATCCTGAGGTTTGCCGTCAATCATGGATTTCCCTGAGTGGATGACCCTGGAATGTCTGCAAACCTCTCATCTGCAATCTACCGGTAGTTAAGTGTAAACACTTAGAAATGGAAATACACTGATTTGAGCGCTTATTTTGACAAGGTCACTGATACAGTAAACTCAAACTCTGATCTTTCTACTGTCAGTCTAGAACTTTCCACGGGCTCAGCAAATATTGTGCTTGGTCCATCCTCATGCCCCAGTTTATCTCTGGAATCATTAAGTGCAATGCAATTTGCCTGCTTCTTGACTCAGGATGCCTCAATAATCAGACTTCAGCTTTATCCTTGCCCGCCACTACACCTTAGGCTACATCCAGTTTTTCCTTGCCGGACCCCAATTTGTCAGTGGACCCTTTCAATGCACAATTTACCAGCTTCTCCTGGCACAGGTAGACCAATGTTGGTTCCTTCCTTTGTTCATACATTCAGGAGTAAGGATTGCACAGATGGTTAGTGCACAGCCTCTGTGTGAGGGGTCCCAAGTTCGATACCTCACATCCTTGCTTCAACTTCTTTCCATTCTGTGTAGCTTTAAATAATCTTAAAACGGAGCACTGATGGAAAGAGGGTGGTAAAATGAGCGCACCATCGGCTGCCTAGGAGAATATCCACTAGAGGGTAAAGGGGCTTCCAACGGTAAAATTAATAAGGACTGGTGTACCTTTAGCTTTACCTAACCAACATTGTTGTTGCTTGGCTTGCCTGTAAGCTCATCATCCCAGTCCTCCTCGTGCCGTCCTTTCAGCAGCCATTCATTGTTGGCACAGATTCTTGCCAGTTACATACAAAATAGTTTCGCAGAACGTTGCAGGAAAGTTTTTTCGATCTTGCCGAAAGAGAATCAGAGCCTCACGTTCTTCTTGTTGACAGTAAAATTATCTTAACATCCTCTACCAAGCGTTACATGTGCAAGATATGATTGACTGGTTAGAAGCCTTTTCCATCTTTTCTTTAATACTGGCATTAACCCATTTTTTTCCTTCGAGATGGTGCAATTTCACTATTTATGAACTTTTGATCTTGCACATGTACTGCCAACTCTAAGGCAATTCGTTGCTGGCTTATGGAGAGCATTTTGCAAACATTCAGCTGCCGCTTGACTCGCAGATTGATCCAGTACCAATGATCAGTTGTTGGAGCCACTTGAATTTTCAGGTGTTTTTAAAAGACAATTGCTTGAATTGTTCAGGTAAGTGCGAAGATCACTTCTCTCAATTCCGTCTATAACCTGCAATAGGCCTTTTGCAACTAACGATCACATGGTACAAAACCCGCGATGCTGGAGGGCAATCTCATTATTATATCCCCACTGTGACATTAAAACAAGGCAAGTCAAGCTTGACTGGTTCAGGTCTCTTTGTTTTAATTTCCCAGTGGGGGAATAATAATGAGCTTGCCCTCCAGCATGGCGGATTTTGTACCATGTGATCGTTAGTTGTTGATGGCCTACCCAAAGACAAAGTTCTACTGTAACAATCCCTGATTTTTATTGGCCACCTGTACCATGCTGCTAAAAGTGGTTTGACCTGGTCTAAGTGGCCTGGCCCTGCCTTTATTTGCCATTATGATCAATCGGTATAATTATTTTAAACACTCACACCTCTACATCCCCTGATGTTATGCATCCCCTCTGCTCTCTTGTGGTGATGGCTGTTACATGTACGCATAAATTAATATTTACTGCTCAGCACCTTGCTGATTCTGACAACAGGATCCCCAATGCCAAGTCTCAGTTTAATTGGTAGCATCACATGCTCCTGCATGCTGACTGCCATCCTACAGTCATCTTGCCTCACTTGTGTGAAAGGTTAACTTACCAAGCCTAGAACAGGACTGCCTTGCCCTGATGGCCAGCAGATTGGCTTCCTCTACACAACACACTTGTGCATGTAGCTCAGCTTTGTTTTGTCAATTTTTGTTCTCAAGCCAGATGCCTCCACCACAAAAGTTCTCCATGTCCTTCTAGTGAGTGGACCCTTAGCTTGTTCGCTACCTCCTCGCTTCATTCATCTTCCATCAACAGTGATGTCGCTGAAATTTTGTTAAGATGGTAATGTGCACTTAACAGGTGGAAGGCCCAGTTGGATATGCCTCTGGCGTGTCCCTTCTAGCAGTGTCTAGGGGCATGCTTCCCCAAAAAATGGGTTTTCCTCGATTTTAGGAGGCCATTGGTGATGTTTTTCAGACAATAATTATCTTGTTGCCCTTTAAATGAAAAATGTCACTTCGTTTGAACATGTGCTCTCGGTGTTTCATGACGATTCTGTAGTTATAGCGCTTTCTTTGAATTTTCACTTGGTCCGCCAGAGTTTGATGAAGTATCTTCGGCAAAGTTGAAGAAGTTCTTTATACCAAGTACCTCACAATCACTTTTCCTCCTTTTTCCGCCAACACTTTCACTTATATGATACACATACATGTTGCCCAACACAGATGAAATACACAACTGCAGGTTTACATTGTTTCATATACAGAAATACCACTAGCCAATGAGCTTTTTACCAAACAGAAAAGATCATTTTACGTACCTTTGTAATGAATCAACCTCTGGGACATTTCTTCAGCCAGTCTCTGTCAGTACAGTTCGAGTGTGTAGTACATTTATTTTTTCACAAATTATAAAATAGATGACAAATCCCAAAAACCGACAATTTTTTTCCAGTTGCCGACTTCCATCTACAATGTACATCCCTGATCAAGATACATGTATATTTATCTGCCATTAAATTTTGTTCCATGCACATTGATCTTGGACTTCCCTGAATGGCCTCCAGGGGATAAATTGAACTCAAGGATCAACAGGTTCCACACGCCTTCCTATTACAGACCACCACATGCTTGTGCATGCTCTTGGGTGGTGGACTGTGGCTCAGTTGCCATGGTGACCTCCTTGCTGCTGAGGAGTGTGCTGCCACCTCTCTTGCTACATGTGTACATGTACCTTTATGGCACCGACAAAACCGACAATTTTTTTCCAGTTGCTGACTTCCATCTACAATGTTCCAAAATGTTACAATGTTACAATTCAATCTACCTCCCAGTAAAATTGGCATAGTGTTTTAGAGGTCAAAAACGTCTCAACACACCCACGATCAATTTAATTGCAGAATTAAAATACATACAGTACAATGTAGTACATACCTGTATAAACATGTAATTTCACTGCTTGTGCACTGAAACAATGACGTTACAGTACATGTACTTGTACATGAATGACCCTTTGACAAAAATTACAGAGAAAAGGATACATACACAACCACCAGAGAAAAGTGTGAAAAAGAACCCATGACATCTCTTGACAGTAATGATTCCTCCTGATGGAACAATGGCTGCCTTTTTCACTGAACCATTAACATCAAAGCAAACAGACACAGCTGTTGTGGTCTTGGTCAGTGACAGTATGGCCACTACTGTCTTATCCAACAGTAAAGTAATCTCATGTCTCACTGGTTCAGTGCTTTTTCTTGCTAAAATGAGGTCTACTTCATTGCCAGGCCAATCTGCAAAATAATTAATGATTAAACTATGGTATATTAGACATCTAAACCACTATTATTTTAGTATTGATTTGTAAAATTTTATACATTTTCAGTTGTTGTCTTCATGAACAATTGGATTTTTAATTTTGACTGATTGACAAGTATGACTAAATTGCACCAACACCTGCAATCAGAGTCGAGTAATATTAATGCATGTGTTGCGGTTAAAAATTTTCCTTGGTTCAAAATTTGTCAAACCAGTTTAATTTTGATTTTTCTGTGTCTTGACTAATATTCATTATCATGATCTGAAACAAAGGAAAATCAAGACTAGAAAAAAAATTTGAACCACAACACATTCAATGTTGGCTAAAATTCAGCCTGGCAAAGTTTCTCACAAACCATTGGAAAGCTAAAATTAATGTAAAACTCCAAGAACTCTGCCCTTCTCTATTTACCATAAAATTAATAACACTTTGTCTGATTTAAGATGCTCTTCACTTTCAAATGACAATTATGTCACATGCAAGAATAATACAGGATACCAGCCAGAGGGTAATGTCGTAAGTGACTTCCCATCTCTTCTTACAGATGTTATGTCCAGAAATTCAGATATTACCATGGAAGAATTATTTTTGCCAAATCTACCACATGGGCCAAGTCGTCACCCTCTTGGTGAATCTGCCATTTTCGCCAAATCTGCCGCTTTTGTTGGGCCCCTAAGGCCATCTCATTGCATTTTATTGTTGCAGTCTTGCTGAAATTTCACTAAATCTGCCATGATGGTGAACTTTAGTAGTCAGGAAGGAGGAGGCCCTCTCTTCACAACTAATCTAAGAAAAGCATGGCATGTTTGTCCTTTCAAACATGTCAACAACTTTATTAACAAAAGAAACCCTTGCTTTGAAAGCCAATAAGATTATGGTTTTGCACACCATTACTTAATGGGGACATGACTTGACTGAGTTTAACCCATTCTAACCTCAAAAGCCCTCTGTAGGACGCACATGCCATTCATAAGTAAAGTCGTCTGGCATCAGGCAGAGTAAAATCTATTGAGACTCACTCTCAGGGGTCAGTGGGTTATGTCAATTGATTTGAAGGAAAAATACTGCCTTTGATTTAATTTCATACCCATACATACTGTACCTTTGCCTCTGTCATGAAGTAGTCCTTTTAACAGATCTTTTGAAACAACAGCATCATCAACAAAAGACAGACCACTGGAAGCTTTAGAAATGGAATATACTTCTACACTGT
>NC_090870.1:26846503-26851503 GCF_036669935.1 Montipora foliosa | reverse complement strand
GGAGAACATGAAAGGCAGAACCACATTATTCTGAAACGCTTATGTACATGTATTGCTCAAGCAGAGCGTCGTGATTGAGATCGCAGATGGATGATTTCTTGATGATGTATTGCAGTACACTGCATTCAACAACTGGGGTTAGCCCTACAGAATTGTAGTTTGGCCGGAAGATTCGAACCAACAATCGGCGTCAAAATTGTTGAGACACTTTTATCCTTTAGAGTCGATTTCAAGCTCTGTGCGAAAATGGCCCCCTCCCCCGCACCCCCAGGACAATGTTGTGTTTTTTCTGTTTTCTACGAGCCTTGTCGACAGCGGTACAACATTGATTAGGGTGGGGGAGGGAGGGGTATCTCGGAAACGTACTTTTTGGACAAGTTTTCTTTGCAAACAATGAATGTGTCCTTACCAGTGTGCTCTGTTGGCAACTGTCTCAACTAATTTTGTCGCCGATTGTCTGTTTCAGAAAACTTCTTTTATACCCTTTATACGGGCACCTATAGTCCACTCTGTCTGTCAATATGACCGCATGAGTGAAAGACTTTTTACAGGTCTAAAAAATTGCGGATAGTTTATTATTCTCGTTTTCGAATATGAAAAATTCGTTGTCCTGTGCGAAGCGAAGATTGTGACGTAAATGCAAAGGACCTGTTCATTTTGGCCTTCTTTTATACGCTATTTGTGAGTAGCGTTAAAGTATGGATTTGGTAAAGGGTTATGCCTCTAACTACAATTCATCAGAAGAAGCGCATTTTGTTGGTGGAAGCGGTGTCGCAGATGAACACGAAACAGACATGGTGGCTATTACAGCCGGGGAACACATTTACTTTTCACGCTCAAATTGCTAGGTCGGTGCAAAAAGACCTTCCACATTGTCGCAGATGCTTTGCAGAGCTGGTTTTGGTGGGAAATGAATGTTTTTGGGCGTAAAGAAAGAATATTTTCTCATTTACCACGAGTAACCACGAGTAACCACGAGTAACCACGAGTAACCACAAGATTATTCTAAAAAGATAATGTAATTATTCTACTTGTTAATTATGGTTACTCGAGGTTACTCGTGGTTACTCGTGGCCACTCCTCCGCGGAGTTCCTAAAATCAGAGTACAGCACTGTTTGCTGTTCTTTTTTTGTCCCAGGAGTTATAAACCGTCTTTGCTATTTATATTTCCCTCTTTTTTATGGCTTATACCCCTTGTAACAAGTTGAAATGGAATTATGTATGGTGAATTTCAAAAGGGAATGCTAAACGTCACGCAATGTTCCGAAAGTGTCACTTTATTTCAAGGTATGTCAAATCCAAAACACTGCACAAATCGTCTTGAAATTGTCATTATTTAGTACGATGTCCTTTCTCTCAATAATAAGTGTTTGTGGCGTGAAATTAACTTCGCTGGACGTTCGACATTCACATTTTGGCCGTTGTAATTGACGTTCTCGGTAGTGATTACTTGCGTTTAAATTTCTCATTTTTTAGAATGCGGTACATCGAAGCCCGTGAGATATCACTTTCCCTGACAATATCATTCACTTTCCGCCCTTCGCAAATAGATGGCAAGCGTATACATGCCCTTATCTCGTCAGAAATGTTCTGTGTGAAAACCATATTCGACACTGAAATGTCTGCAATCACACCAGTGACTGTTACATCACCGTAATAAAGAAAAAGGTGATTTATGTATGTTCTGATTCCTATATGACATGAAAACGCTTAAAGACGCTATTGAAATGTGTATATTTCATATATTAATGCAAAAACAGCTTATCAGAAGTCATCATTACACTTCATGCAAAGTTTTTTCATACAGACAATCGGCGTCAAAATTGTTGAGACACTTTTATCCTTTAGAGTCGATTTCAAGCTCGGTGCGAAAATGGCCCCCTCCCCCGCACCCCCAGGACAATGTTGTGTTTTTTCTGTTTTCTACGAGCCTTGTCGACAGCGGTACAACATTGATTAGGGTGGGGGAGGGAGGGGTATCTCGGAAACGTACTTTTTGGACAAGTTTTCTTTGCAAACAATGAATGTGTCCTTACCAGTGTGCTCTGTTGGCAACTGTCTCAACTAATTTTGTCGCCGATTGAAGTTACCACAGCTTCAGGAGTTTACCTGTGCAGATGAAGTCAAAGACTGCGACAGTGAAAGAAAGGAGAAAGGGAAAATGTACACAATAAGTCATGCATGCGGACTGCAAAAGAAATGCATGCGAAAATGAAATTCAGAAAGGTGACAAAGTGTTACTCAGGCAGGAGAGAGACAATAAGTTGTCAACACCATTCAAACAAGTACAATGTACCTTTTACAGTTGTTCAGAAAAATGGAAACAGTGTTCTTGTTGAGGCTGATGGTGTACAGTACCGACGAAATGTGACCTGTGTCAAAAGGTATCTGGAGCGTGAGGATCTTAAACCCAAGGCTGAATCATCAGATGCTATGGGAGACAGACATCTGGCAGCTAACCCGGAAAGTCAAGTATTAAAAGTACCCGCAAACACAAGCAACAACCATCCGAGAAGGTTAACCCACCAGAGTGTAAACAGGCAGATCCTCCTTTGGCACAGAGTGATTCTACTGCTTCCTTACGTCCTTCTAGAGTTAGGAAAGTGCCATCTAGATGTCACGATTATGTTCTGGGATGCATTAGGCTCAACCCAGAATAAAGCATTTATGGACTAGCTCTTATTTAACTGCACTGTTTGTTGATGTTTTGGATTTTTGTTTCCGAGTTAGTCCTGATTATCTATAATTCGGCTACAAAAGACATTCAAAGACATTTTGATATATTTAGGTGTTTAGATTTAGTTTTGTTACATTCTGTTTGATCAACACGTATTTCAAAGAAAGGAGGATTGTAGTATATGTTGTGGACCTATATTGTAGGAAGACATGCACAGCTGTGATGTAAAAACAAAGCACATGGCATTGCGTGCCGATATGCCATTCTAGATTGATGTGCGATTTTATCAGAATTTTGAAAGCTCAAATCGGAAATGCTTGAGTCAGACACAAGCAGCTAGCGGAATCAGAAAATGCCGATAGCGACATCGGAAACCAAAATTTCCGATATTAATTTGGAGAAGCTCCCTCAGATCGTTGATTCATTTTTCACGGAACATTGGAACCCACAAATGACCAGCTCCCAATGTCAGTGGGTTGATAGCTCAGTTGGTTAGAGCGTCGCACCGGTATCGCAAGCTCACGGGTTCAAACCCCGTTGAAGTCCTGAATTTTTCAGGCTTCTTTACGCAGTTGCAAGAATTACACTCATAACTGGGGACATTCCATTTATAATCCGACCCCCCCCCCCACCCCCCTATGGATGAAGTCCATCAGAATTCCACCGGTAGGAATCTTTTTCAAAGGCACCGACAAAAAAGTGAAGGGGTAGGAAAGGTTTTTTCAAAGCGTTCCGACAAAAATCCAACCAGTAGGAATCTAATCATCCATGAAGGGGGGGGGGGGGGGGTTCGGATTATAAATGGAATGTCCCCTGCGAGGATCATAGCTTCACTTGAAAATGTGATACCTTCTATAAGGCACGACTACAGAATGCAGGGCCGGGCACACTTATTCGCATACCGTTGGGCATATTAATGTTATATGTTTTGTTCTTCAAAAGCTACCGACCAATCGCATGTGGTGGCCCTGAATTTTGTAGTTGCTGACAGAAAACAATCTTACTGTTTCACATGCGCAAGACAACAACATGCATCATTCTTCAAGTTCCACAGCTTGAGTGAACGATCAAAGCCAAGCGTTGCCAATATACGACATTTTCTTGAGACTTCTGCGGCTTTAATTGAGCACGGCTCAAAAGTGTGATCGAACTTTTTTAAGATAACAGGAAGACTCCGTGTGGTCGCCATCTTGGAAATTACCTTTTGAAAATTGCGGTTTCTACCAATAGGTATAAGATTGTCATGTCAGAAACCATAATTTGTAATTTAAAACCAAGAGAAATCCTATGGTACCTTGCGGGTAGTGTGATTTGTAAATGGCGCAGGGGAAGACAAAATTTTCCGGTGAAGAGTTCTTAACAGAAGACCGGCGATGAGGTAGATTCAAGAGTAAAGTATCATTTAAATGTCCAAACAAACTAACGGAGTTTTTGTGCCTGCATCAGACGGAGGAGATGGTTCTGAGGTTAGAAAAAGATCACCAATTGTTTCGTACCCATTGTCTTTTTAGCTTAGCTTATATTTGGTTTTTGACATGATCTTGTGACCAGCAAATTTTGATTCATCGATAAATCATCTTTGTTTTGTTTAAGGTTATCACAACGGAAGATGTTCGTCTTTCAAGATTAATAAAGCCTTCGCCTCTTCAAAAAAGACTAGGTTAGTTTAATTTAACGCTGTTAATGTACATGTAGCGACTAGCGTATATCGTCGATCATACGTGTATTTTTCGAAAACTTAATGAAGAACTAATTTTCTAAACACCCTTATTAATTTCTACCCCGTGTTTCGCAATATTCCTGTAAATCAAGAATTAAAGTTGGGCATGTACATGCATTAATCGAGCACTTTAAATTAACAAGCTAAGACTGGGGCCATTCCATTTAAAATCCACCCCCCCCCCCCCCCCGTCCTGTTGGCGAGATTGTGCGAATTTCACACCTTAAGAAGGAGGAGATCAAAGTGCCGACACATTCCTCCCTTCAGAGAAAGTTGATATTTTATTTCCAGCCTCAGAAGAATGGGGATTTTTTCCAATACCCTTCAGAAATATCTGAAAGATGACAGGATGCTGACACATGGACCCCCTCAGAAATGCTCTTCAGGTCCCCCCCAGAAAATCTTGTCAACAGGGGGGTGTGGATTTTAAATGGAATGGCCCCCGATGATAGCAAGCTTTTCACCCTTGAAGTTTTTCTTTTCAGGTTCAGACTTTCCTTGTTAAGTTTATTTGAACTTGGGGTTTATGCATAATAGGCTGATTTAGCAACAGATCGAACGGGAATGTCAGTGGTGACGGCACGCGCAGAAAAAACACCAAT
>NC_090870.1:26834003-26844003 GCF_036669935.1 Montipora foliosa | reverse complement strand
CAAAAATCATGGCAACATTATTGTTTCATTTCCTATGTTTTTTCACTGAAGTGACCTCATAATTACCTCTAGAGTTATGTTTGTTTTTTTATGCTTGAGACTAATAGGTACCCAAATAGTTTTTTTGAATGGACTTAGATATTGTTAATTTTCCATTGCTTATAATTTACATTTGGTGGGATGAGAATTGAAGTACTGCTGTGGTATTTATTTTCTTGTTTTCTCATATTGTACCACTAAGAGATTATTTTCTTATAGTTATACTGGATGAAATGCCTTTCATCTACATTATTAATAACAATTTTCCCAGTTGGTGCTGCAGTAATAATTTGGTGGCATGGCGAGAATATTATGACGAAGCTGAGCTGTATTGATGAGAGGGTACATTATTTGCAAGCCAAAGAGTGGCACTTAATAGATTAACTCTGGCTCGTAACAAGGAGGACCAGAAGGTGACTTGGGGCTAATAGACAAGTTAATGACTTTTGTTAGTAACAGTGATGAAATTCATTTAAAGCTCTTAATATTTGATTTGTTCGATAGGCTGGATGAAGTATCAGATGAGGAAGATTTGGATCTTATTCCACCACGGCCTGTTGATGATAGATGCCAGTGCTGTGGAGCTGTCAGCTGGGAAAGCTGTGTAATCTCTTGATACATGTAATTCTCTGAAAACCCCATTTGGAAATTAATTACTTTTGTAAAACAAAGAATAATAATAATGAACTCAATGGAAGGGCCTTTAGATATTTTTTACTTGTGGGCAAGGTTTATGAAGTTGTGCCGAATGTCTCGTAATAGGACATGCAGTTCACTGATAGAAGTACATGTACAAATGTATACATGTATATATCGAATGCATGCCACTAGGAGGAAACTACAGGCTGAGTTTTATCACTGTTGCCTTTTAGTAGGACGAAGTAAAACAGGCTTTATTTCTTACAGCAATTGCATACAGAATGGATCTGTTTACTCTGTAAATTTAGTGTCATGACTTTGGCAAATTTAAAATGCATGCAAGCTTTTCATTAAAATAATTTTTAAGCTAGAAAATCACTATAAAAGAACATTTTGCTTGGTCTGTTGGAGATCATCAACTTTATTACTTCAGGTACAGAGATGTTGCGAGGCCATTTTCCATTATGTTTCAAAGTTCATTTTTACCCTGATCAGTTGTTATCCTCATGTCATTGTGTAACTAAACTGAACATGATAATAGTCATGATGATATGCCTGATGAGTGACAGGGATTTCTTGTAACCCGTTGACTCCTAGGGTTTCCCCATTAACGAGTAAAATTGTCTGGCATTAGACAGAGTAAAATACTAAGTATGGTTGGTTCAGGCCAGCTCTCGAGAGTCAAAGGGTTACAGAAAAGTGAAGTGTCCTTAATTCTTATTTTACAAACTATCCAAAATACAGTTCCTTTTTATGGACTGTAATTAATAACTGAAAAATGCCTTTCCACAATTAATCGCTTAGTTCCCTTTAAAACTTGTTAGCACTACATGTAATTTTTTGAGTTACATACCAAATCTTGGTTTGATGTGATCAAGAATTCCAATTTATACACATATTTCATGGCTTCGTCAGTCTACATGTAAGTGTACAGACTGTTTATTTGAACCGTACTACTTTAGCAGTTACATGAGGGAAGTAAAACATTTTCAAGGGTTCTCTCAGTTGTACATCTAGCAGTTCAGTTGAGTTTTACTACTCAAATTAGATATACAGTCACAATAGGAGAAACTACATGTACAGGTCGTAGGGCAAGAAGTAAAGTGGCTATGTAGATGTTGATGTTTACAGTAGGTGATGTCACATTGTAGCATTAAAAACCACCAAAAGGAGGTAGTTTACATGTACATGTACATGTATTTCCTTAGGGAGATGTTATAAAAGGTAAAAGTCAGCTTACTTAAGAGTTTTCCTTTGTCTATTCTTTGTTGCCTTTTTTAGCACAATGACATGGATGCAACTTTGCTTCACATACATGTAAGATGTGATGATATTGTATACTAGGTCTGGTCTCTATTCGTACATATTTGAATGGGAATTGCCCTACATGTATGTAAAGTTGATAGTTGCTAAAACAAGGAATGAGCTACAATGACCTACAGTATTGACTACACTGGGTTAAAAATATCTAAGTATTTTTTAATTTGTTCATGCCCTGACGGCATCAGACCTGAGAAATGTCTCCTTTTTTAGTTTAGATCACTTTAGCTCACTTTTAGATTAGTTTTGTAACCCAATGTATCCAATTGTAGGTCATTGTAGTTCATTTCTCGTTTTGGTAACTACGTATTGTAATAGCCTTTGCAATGCTTACGACTGACTTTTTTGTTTTAGACATCATGGAACATTACAAAGGGAAAGTCTAAACAGTATTTTTTTTAAGTTATGAAAGAAGTAAGATGTTATTATTTTAGATTGAGATGCATACATGTAGTTCATTAGTGAAGTTACCTTAAGTTAATTATGTTGAGATTTTACTGTTTATGTCCATTGCATTAGCTTACTGGTTTTTCTAGTGTAAGGGTAATAATGCTTAAGAAATTAATAATAAATGAATAATCTATTTAATATCCGATCAGTATTTAATAAAACTACTGTATCATTGATCACGTTTTCTGTGTTTTGCATTTAATATGAAGCTTTAGGTCACCAGCCTCATTTTTCAGAAAGCAGAATTTTTATGGAAAAACTATTGTTTGCAATCAAGAACATCTCAGGTTCCATTAAGCTGCACTTTATTTTACTTAGAGTATTAAAGGATGATGGTGAATGAATAATCACAACTTACATAAATTGGAAACAAGTCAGAACTAAATAAATTTTGATAATATTGAACTAAAACCTTCCTTTGCTTTATTTTCGTTATGCTGTCTTAGAATTAATAACTTGCACCTATTTCAGAAATCACAAAATGACCTTTGAAACATCTTCACGTAGCTCCTCCTGCTCTAGAAGGGTTAAATCCACTGTGGAAATTACCACAGAAAATGGTTACATTACTATTACTTTGAGACAAATATATCATCACCGAAATTAATCCCATATTTGGGAATTTGACAAAGCCAGCAGCATCAATTTATTAGTGATGGTTCAATACAGTTGTTTTTTTTTTACTTGGTAACTCTGACAGTCTGCTTTGGACACCCCTTTACAATCACAACTGTGTAATTTGTCAGACAAGCAGAAAGTGAGATTTTCCACTGGCTGAGTGAAACAAAATAAGTGGAAAATGTTTTTCTCACACACCGCTGGGGCCTGGGAAGAGGTCAGGTGACCTAAGGCGGGCAGTTGTTTTTGTTGGTCCGCCATTTCTGACCTTTTTGGCAGCTTGGCATAGCTACCAGTGGTGTGTGAGAAGTTCTACTAACTAAATTAAATTTTGTGCTGGTGCTCCTGAAAACCATCAAAATTAGCAGGATGCCATGCGGGGGGTTGCAGGTTCAAAGCATGACCAGATCCAAACCTCAGGATCTTAAAAAAAACTGAGGAGAAAGTGCTGCCTTTGTAATTTCATCTGAAAATGGTTAGACTTTTAAGTCTTCTCAGATAAGGACTATAAACTGTAGGCCCTGTCTCACAAATATCTTCCATGTGTGGGACGTAAAAAGAACACACTATTCGAGGAGAGAAGGGAATGGAATTCCCGGTGTTGTGGCTGTCATTTGCAAGTGTATGGGTTTGTGGGTACATTGTAGTGGGTGTAGCAGGTCCACATCAACTGAAGAGCTGTCATAACGTTAACCTGCTCAAACAAATATATAACAAACAAACAAACAAGAATTGTGACGTATGGTATGCATGGGTGAACCTCAGCGCTTGGCAAGCATTTTGTGGGTGGATTTCTAGTGTCTGAAGAGCCAATTTCCAACTCTTGAAATGTGTGGGTAATGGGGTAAGGACATTAAGTGAGAGGTGTAACACTTTGCAGGTAGCCTGCGAATACAGCCGCCCTTCATTGCTCACCACTACTCCAACAGGAAGCAAAAAGTGATGGTGAGTAATGAAGGGTTGATGTACTCGCAAGCTACTTTGCAGGCTACTGACAAATGAACCTAAGCTTGCGTTGTCAGATGATGAGCTCTTTATCTCAACGTTTTAAAAGTCCCAAAGAAATGGAAATTTTTATCTTTCACAAGTATTAACAAATTTATTGGAAGTCATTTTAAATTAACTGAACATGAACATGGTTTTTTCCAAAATTCAAAATATTAAAATTTATTTAATGGTGGACGATGTGAAAATGCATGTGATTTTGCAACTCGACTTGCGTAAGATAATTATCACGACATCAAGTTCATTGACAATGGAACTGACGAACATACAGCTGTAGGTGAACTCTTTGAAACTGTGTGGCATCCATATGCTACGCTGTATGTGACAAAATATCAAGTCTGCTAATAATAAAACAAGTCACATAATTTACAATCAAGTTGCCAACAATTAGCATGAGTTTGTTTGTTGACCAAATCACATTCCTAGCAATTTATATGTCACCTCTCTTGGTGTACAATAATATTCACATATTCAAGGCCCACGCCTCGAATGTCAAGCTCTACGTTTCGCTCGTTAAGATGCTTGTTTTATAAATCAAGAAGACGGAGGACAGCTTTTGATCAATTATATCTTCGAGGGGGACTGAACACCTGTGGCAAGGTGATGAAACTCAAGAAAATCTGAGCGGCACTATGGCCACTGAAAGTATCGAGGATCTTGGTAGGCGAATTATTCGATCAACCCAAAAAAAAAATATTCGTTCCTCTCATGTCACCACAACTTCACCCAGCTGCTGAAGTTGTGAAGAGGAACTCGCTCAGAGACTAAATAGTCCATTTTACAGTTGTGTGCTTAGTTACCTGGCCTATGAATTAAAGTGAGTCTGGAGTTGACCTTGTTTTGATAGAAACCTCACTGCTTTTCTTAACTAAATTCTTACTACTTAGCATGACAACAACATTAACATAAGAAAAGAAGGGAGGTCTGTATCATAACAAGATCAACACCAGCCTCACTTTCATTTAAAGGCCAGGTAACTAAGCACACAACTGTAAAGAGGTCTATTGTGAATGATCTGCAGCAAAATGAAGATATTTCGGGAGTGAGGGCTGGCTCATTTCCCAAAACAGTGGTTGGTAAGCAAGCCTACAAAATGAATCACATCTACAGTAAGCAGTTGGAGTAGCCAATATAATCCACAAGAAAATTATGGCTACACATACTAAAGCAGAAGACATTTGGGACAATAAACAGGTTGCCCGCCATTACTTGTGTTCAGTCCCCCTAAAAAATAGAATTGATCAAAAGCTGTCCTCTCTCTTCTTGATTTATAAACTTGCAAAACATAGAGCTTGACATTTGAGGCACGGGCCTTGAATAATTATATGAATTGTACAACAAGAGAGGTGACATAAATTGCTGGGAATGTGATTTGGTCAACAAACCAAATGATGCTAATTGATGGCAACTTGATTGTAAATTGTGTGACTTGTTTTATTTATTAAGGGACTTTATATTTTGTCACATATGGCATAGAAATTAGGTCACATAGAGACCTGAAATCATAACTCTAATGAGCATCTGTTCTCCAGTAAAAATATTCAACGAAATTAAAACCTCTTAAGGTGGCCCAACACAGTTTATGTGTGCGCTCTGTCTAACGCAATGCAGCATGCGTAGAAGGGTTGCAAAAAATAAACATGGCTTCAATACAGCAATCATTTTATTTGCTCAATGCTTCCGCTATCTGTACTATTTTTCCTTATGATTGAGCAAAGTGTTTTCAAATTGATGGTTTTAGTCCTTTATGAGAAATGTATGTTAGAGAAGGTAACGATGCAAAGAACTCTGCAATTCGCAGATTTTCCTTTGTTATCAAAAGGACCCAGTTAAATGCAGTGCATGCGTAGTATGTTAAAAAATTGTGATTGAATGCGGAATAGCTTTCTCTGAAATATGTCTCGAGAACCACGTGTTAGAATTTAACGAAATTTGTTTACGAAAATACTTTAGGAAATAAGTAACTGGAGTATTGAAAAAATTTTGAACTTTAACAGAGGAAATTCTAGATATTCCAGTGAACCTTCAACAAGGGATAATTAAAGATCTCTCAGTCAAATTATTATTAAAATAGTGTTAACTTGTGAGCATCGTTACAAGCTTGTTGCATGCAAATTATAGAGAAAATCTAGCCACCAGATTTTCTCCAAATAAACAAAACCAATTTTAATTTAAAGGCCTGCTTATATTTATTCATGTTGCCATGGCAACGGCACATATGTCAGCTTAACTATCAAAAAACCAAAGTTTGTGTTGTTAAAATACGTATCAAAAACTGTGTTCAGCCACCTTTAAAACGCGAGATGTTCATAACTAAGTAAAAGTCGTGCGAAAAATCACAATCGAAAAAATCTTGACCGTAGAAGCTGCTTCTTAAAGTAATCAAATAAAGCTAATTTTTTTGTAATAAAATCTGTTTAATTTTATATATTTCATAATTAAGCTTATGTATTATGTATTATTCAAATTCGCATAACTGCACCCACTCAAGAAAATCCCTCCAGCATTTCTGTAAGTTCTTAACACGTACATAAATTAATGTACTGTCGATAAGCATAGTGTCCTTTGATCTTGGTGAAAAACCGAACAACTTGTTATTTTGTTCAGATTCGCCGTCGGCCTGTCTTTCCGGTATATTTGCAGAGTGGAAAGGCCACTGTAATTTCAATTCCAGTTTATACGTTACTTAAGATTACCAGTCTTGCACCATCATTGGACATGCATGAGCATACGCGGACACCCCACCAATTAATAGAAGTTAACATTTTGATGTTTGGTTCAAACTGTTCCATCCTTGGCAAAAAACAATCGCTATTGTTCTTGTTTCTTTTCTTTCTTTCTCTTGTCTTCCCCGTGTTGGATTTTTTCCACCACTTTCCTTCCTGCTTCCCCATGGCCGTGTTCGCCCGAACTTTTATTTTGCCCCGCTTCTTTCTTCGTTCTTCCTTTGCGAGAATGACCCGTCGCATGCAGGCTTTCGTCGTAGTTATACTCCTCGTATTTGTCTTGATTTTCCATTGTATCAACTAAGCAACGAATTCCTTCAAAATCTTCAAGTAATAATGTACAACTCACTCGTTGAAAATTGATGACTGGTCAGAAGTGAAAATTTGTTAATTTCTGCACGTGGGAATGCTGGGTAAGTCTGACCAAATACATTAGCATAATTTACTCGTAAAATGGTCGCAAAGTGAGTGTTGAGGAGGTCGCGTTTGAGGACAGTCTCCGTGTTAATTCTCCTGAAACGTTATTGGTTTTAGATAATAGCGGTTTCTTCCAACGATTCCATACAGCTTAACTCGCTGGCACAAGCGACGTTTTACACCCATGGCCTTGTTTTGTGGTCTCAAGGGAAGTTTGATGGCGGTGGTTCTCTGTTTTGCATTGGTGTGTGACCAACTTCAAAATGCGCTCTCTATTTCTCGGTTTCAACTCCTTGATGATAATAGGCCTAGCCATAAAAACTGGTCAGAAAGACAAATTACTATCAAGATGCCTGGAACTCATCCACTGAAGGTAAATAGGTTATCTATATTGAAATATAATTATGGTACGTACATCTTCAGACGTTGAGGATGTACTCAGCTGTTTCCTCATTAGCAAAAACGCGAGGAGTTGCCTGTTTCATTTTATGCTTTAGTACCAGAAAGCGTCATTTAAATACCATTAAGTATCAAAAAGTCTACAAGTTACCTACTGAACTTGGCGTGAGATTTTTGCATTTAAGAGACTTAAAATATTAGAATATTGACGCATTTATCGATCAGTGTCACTAAGAGTTAATTTCAGCATTTGGTATTTTATTTCAGCTGTAACCTTTGAGTTAGCCGTTTGCAAACTTATAGGCTATTATTCTTACTTCGTTGTTGTCTTTGGTTATAATGACCTTTTAAGAATACTATTTAATGCTCTCTGACTGAAACCTTGTGAGGTCATCATATGCATTTATCTTTTTCCTGGTGAGATATTGAACTTAAGTACAAACTTTTTTAAAAGTCATCACAAGGATATAGAAAACAGTGTAACATTACAATATTCTAAGCTTTTTTATCAATGCTTCTTGTTAATATGATCCTAATATTAATAATTTGTATACTTTTTAAGACATTTGTGGCGACAGTGACATTTTACAAACACTTAAAAAAAAAAAAAGCCAAATATCTACATTAGAGTTACAGATGCAATAAGGCAACATGGTTGCCCCACTTGGAAGACCTTTTCTCTGCAGTACTGTACATTTTCTGAATTCTGACCACCTATAAATAAATAAATAAATAAATAAATAAATAAATAAATAAATAAATAAATAAATAAAAGGTGAAATGATTATTTGGACATGGTAAATCATTGATACAAGCTAAAAAAATATTATAGACAACTTAAAAAACTGCTATAAAACATTATCAGGTGATGCTGTATGGGAAGATTTCACTGTCCTGTTTTTTGAAAAAAAGACAATTTATGCTGATTGTAAGGCTGAAAGATATCATTGCCATGGTAATGGTATTTTGGAAGAAATGTGATGTGAGAAATCTATGATGGGTACTTAATACTCTGGCCAAATTTTGTCTTGATATGATCACCCTAATAATAAAATATACATGAAATTACTCGATTCTGATTGGCTGAAGGCAGTGCAGTTCAAGTGTAACACAGTGCAAAAAATGTAATACTAGTGCAAATTACACATTGAAATTCTAGATTATGATTGGCTAATAAACAATAGGGTTTGGTATGAACCAATCAAATCTTTTGTTTTCAAATCAAGTGCACACCCTGTATGGGGCAATTTATGGCGCAATTTTTCCCTGATTGCGTGATACGAGTGAGTTTCTTCTGCTTAACCATCTGAATTTTTTTCATGTATGTTATTAGTATAAAGTAATAAGTGCAATTTTGGTCGCCTTTGAAAAAATTTACTTGAATGTGCTTATTTATTCCAAATTGCACTCGAAATCATGTGATTACCTATACTTATATCTAAGAGCAGACAATTATTATTTAGTTGTGTGGAAAAAGGAGAAACTATTTCAAGCCTCCTTGAATGACTTTAAATGTGTTCACAGAATTAAATTTTACAGTCTTTTTCTCTTAAGTCGCATATTGAGGTTGGGTGCCCAGGAACGTGGGGGGCTGGAACTGCTGATCCCAAAACCTTGCAGGTAGAACCTGAGAGCCTGCCCTACCTGCAACCCAGCCACGAGTCCCGCCCGCCAAAACCCAGCCCCAACCCAGGCACCCGTCACACTGAACTGCAAGAACAGTGGAGAACCTACTGTGTAGATAATGGGTAATGCTACAAAACAAGGGAGGAGAAGGATGGGAACACCAGAAAAGCAAGCTAAAACAATAAAGCAGTAAAACTACAAGCACGTGCAGTGACGTACGCATCAACCGCAATAGACAACCACTGACCCTGTGATCACCAGAACGCCCTGCAATCACGCTCAAAACAGTAATGCAACACTGGGGAACGTTAACCAGCTAGCAGACCTGATCCCATATGCCCCACTAAACACCAACTCTATGCCAAGTACTGAGCAAACTAGCTCCTGTATAGTCATTAACTCAGTTACGGTAAATTACATTTAACCTCATTGTGTAAGTGTTTGTTGTGTTTCTGTCAAAATCTTGGCTGATTTCTGGTTGCTTGTTATGTTCTACATAGTGTCACAAAGTAATAGGATAGTATGCACACACTCATTGGTCAATAGCTGTGTTTAGATGAGAGTATGTGTGTATCAAGAAAATCTGTTTCAATCAAGAATTTTCCTTCATTTATTTCCTTCATTTGTCGAATTATCAAGTGGAGAAAGATTTTATAAAAGCAATAGAGGACTTTTTTCTTGTTTCCATAACCTCATCTAAACACTCAGGGAAGTTGGGAAAATTCAAGACAGTTATGCAAACCCTTGACTGCGTCTTGGTT
>NC_090870.1:26826503-26829003 GCF_036669935.1 Montipora foliosa | reverse complement strand
CCTGGAGCAAATGAGGCTGCTGTATTTGCAGGCTAATTCCAACTAAGAAAGAGTGATAAGCAATGCATTTGTTTGAAAGAGATGGCTGCTTTTTTGTCGATCAGATAGCATAAAGCGAGCAGGGCCAAAATTTAGTTTTGATACTGTGTAAATTGGTGATTTAAAAGGAGATTCATCAAGTGTGACACAACTATATATACCAATGAAAATTTAAAGATAAATGCGCAGCAACATTGTGATTAAAGACAGCTATCACAGCCTTTCACAGTAACTACTAAAAAAATTACATGAGGTCTACTGATACCACATCATTGCCTGCAACTTCTTTGTTATTCAGGCTGGTCAGAACAAACAGAAAACAACAGTGTGAAACACACCTTATTGAACTGTTCCGGTATTTTTGTTTATTTCCACTGAACTTTATCCTTAGGGACTGTAACAGGGGACCACATGAGGCATGTAGCCGTTCCCAAGAAATTCTTTATGCTTGGGCAAAGGATGCTCCTGCCAAATATTTGCCCAAAGGTGAGAATTATTCAATCCCATGTAGAACAAACCTTTAAACTACAGATGGTGCCTTTACCAGTCTGGGTTGGCAGTTTGATTTCAGTGGATGTTCTTGTCAACTTTTCCTTTTTGTGCTTTGACAGACGTGGGATTTGCAATTGGAGGAGATTCTGACATCAAATATTTAGTGTTACAAGTGCATTACGCAAATGTAGACAATCTTCAAGGTAAGATTACCTAGTTTATTAGACAGAATTAATTTTTTTCCACGTTGTTTGTTTAATTTGTTTTATGACTTCAGTGCATGTCAGGGATGTAGATAGAAGCCGCGGCAGCCAGAAAAAATCACCGAATAAATTTCCCGGTGATCAAGTACTTTGAGTTTTTGGGATTTTGTCATCTGTTTTGTGATTTGTGAAAAAAGAAATGTACTACACACTCAAACTGTACTGATGTCAGGCTGGCTGTAGAAATGTCCCTAAGGTTCACCTGAAAACAGTCGAAACAATAGCAACAGCAAACACAAAAATGAATTAATAAAGATCGCACAAACATCTTGTGTCAGTGACATTTGCTAAATAAATTTGTTTTCCTTCTGCTTCTCTCTTATTCTTTTAATTATACCTCCAAATCTAGTGAACAGAAACATCACATTTATTTTTAGTGACAGGCACTGTACGTAAAAACAAAGCTTTCAATAGACAAAAAATATTTGAGACCATTTTATTTCATTTAGGAAATTATCTTTTATTCATTACAAAGGGTAAAAGATGATCCTAGATTTTAAACTCTCCATTTCGAAAAATGATTCATGTGTGTCTGGTAAAAAGCTCATTGGTCAGCGGTATTTCTACTTCCTGTACATGAAATAATACTATTATTATTGTAAACCCAGTTTGTGCATTTCAACCATGTTGGGCAACATACATAATTATGTATAAGCTGAAATGTTGGCAAGAAAAAGAGGGAAAAGTGATTCTGAAGTGCGTGGTATAAAGAAATTCTTCAAATCTGCCGAAGCTACCGGTACTTCATCAACTCTGGTGGTCAGAGTGAAGATTTAAAGAAAGCGCTATTACTACGACAGAATCGCGGCACCAAGAGTACTCGTTCAAACAAAGTGATATTTTTTCAACATGTAAAAGGCAACAAGAAATTGCCTGAAAACATCACAAAAAAGTTGAATGTACCTCTAAAATTGAGGAAAATGCATCTCTGAGAGTCTACATTTCAAACTTTTCTGGGGGAGCATGCCCCCAGACACCCCTGTTAAGTGCACATTGGACTACTGTCTTTGCAAAATTTTACCTACATTCCTGCACGTGGACAAAAGGAGAACTTAAAGTGGCTCAAATGAGTTTCAAAAATTTGGAGGGAGTGTTTTATTCAAAAGATTAACTGTACAACACCGTTTCATGTAACGGCAATGTTACGGTACCAAATGAAACAACAATAATTCCTTAGCAAGATGCATTCATTAATGTGATGTAATATGTGGCCATGGCAACAAACAAAGCCATTTAAAAATGCCCTTATTATATTTTGTCTTTAAACACTTATATCTCATAAATGATCTTGTTGACCCCCATTTGCTGGACATTCAGTAATGGCTGAACCAATTTACAATTCAAACTTGAACATTTAATCGAAAAACTTTCCATTGCATACAGGTAAGCATTACAGACTTCAAAAATCTCATGCTCAGGCAAAACTAAGGGTGCATAATTTGCCACACAGTTACACAGGACAATCAACATCAGACATGAGGATTTGTAGACTGCAGAGAAAAAATCTCTGCAATGTTAATAAAAAGTTCTCTGGAGTGGATTCAGAGCCACCTTAAAATTTTCCTGTTTTAAAGGTGGCTATGAATCCACTCCAGAGAATTTTTTTTTAACTTTGCAAAAAGTTTTATTTTACTCTGATTATCAGGTTCATTTTTTAAACTTTTTTTAAGCATTTAAACACATTACAAATTATATGGTGGTTTTGC
>NC_090870.1:26814003-26821503 GCF_036669935.1 Montipora foliosa | reverse complement strand
ATTCTTGAGCTCTTTCTTAACATAATTTGCTGATTCCTGGTCTTTAAACGGTATGACCACACGAACAATGGCTCTTGGTTGTTTGGGCGTCTGTAAGGGCTGCTTATCAACGATTCTAGAATGTAAGAAGGTGTTAATGGTGGAATTTACCAAGCGTTCCGGGTATTTGAGGTGTGCGAAAACTTTCTTTAGGCGATCACACTCTTCAGAGAAAAAGGTCCAGGAGGAAGACGGTGTGCGCGATCAAGCATGGTTGTCAGTAAGCTCCGTTTGTAGCGATTGTCTACATGGCTTTGATAGTGTAATAGTAGACCCGTGTTTGTGGGTTTCACATAAACCTTGGTTTCAATCCGAGGTGCATGGTTGAGTAATTCGGTGCCAAGAAAGGAAGCTTGCCGTTCTTTTCCACCTCCATGGTGAATTTGACCGAAGTGTGGGCGCTGTTGAGGGTATGCAGGAAAGTAGTTGCTGTTGCTAAATCAGACATTACAGTTTATGTCCATCCACACACGTGTGGATGGACATAAACAAAAGGCATCTTCAGTATATAAACACTATCACGAACAGCACGGCGAAGTCCCAAAAGACCTACTGAGGCGATTTAGCATTCTGAAAAAGTGTAGAAATAAGTTCGATTGTTTGGTGAATGAAATTCTTTTCATCAGAGACCTAAAACCCACTCTGAACGTGCAAAGCGATTCAATTCGCGCAAAAGTATTTATATAATGAGCTTCAAACACTGTATGCTAATTTCATGTTACACCTCGCCGCAAACTTTGTAATTTTTAGTTCTCCTTGACAATGGCGTCATGAAGACACCGAAACGTCGGTTTTTATCATTAATTTTTGCCTGTCTTTGCATTTCCAAATCTTTATTGATAAGGATCTGTATTGGGAAAACAAAAATTAATGTACAAGCCGAAAAGGTCTATTAGGGTCAAACCTGGGCATAAGCTACAGGTTAATTATTACAACAAAATAACCAGTTTCCATTTAGCTTTCAAGATATCTCAATAATAATTTGTAGCTCTTAGAGCACTGCACTGGTATTACAGAAGTCACAGCCCATTCTGAAGACTGAGTTGTTCAATCTTTCCTTTCATTATAATTGCTTTTTAGGTACATGTCAAATTCATAACTGCACTGATCCAAAACCATTTTGAGTGAATAATAATTTACACAATGCAGTTATTGCTCTCCATTAATTATTTTTGGTTTGCTACATAAGAGCATGGCTAATAATAATGGTCTGTGGAAATACATTACACAGCCTTGTAAATCAGAAAAATGATTGATTCAGAGTATTCTTTTCACTTCTTGATGACATTGACAATGGCTTACATGCACTCATGAGCTTGATTCCCTTTTACAAACTTAAAACTTTTCTGCTGGAGGATACCTGTGCATCCAAGTATGGAAATACAAACTTAGTACATTAATTCACTGTATTATATGGCAAGTAATTCTCATGACAAATCGAGCACTCTGATTGGCTGGTTTTCGGTCAGGATTTTACAGTACATACCATTACCATGGAAATGGTCTATTTCCTTTTTTTTTTTTTCTTTCGGGAATTTCAAGTTAAGCAAAACAAAAGAAGTTTTATAAAACCAGAATTTCATTTTTTCATAACAACAGTACAATAATAATAGTCTTAGCGAGCAGAATTTAGTTTTACATGTAAAAGGTTACAGTTCAAAGTTTGCTGATCGAAGACAAAGATTATGAACATTCTCCAAGCGGAAAAGTGTCCAATCACTCTAAGAAACGATGCCATATATAATAAACGACGAAGTAACCTCACTTTCCTGGGGCTGTACTGGGAAATACCGGCCCTCTGTCGTTTTTGTACCGACCTTGTGCTGCCACAACCTCTGGCCAATATTCCCCAATATATACGTGTGCAGTTAGGAAGAGGTTAACACTCTACTCTCATATCTTCTCAACTAACTATGCATTTATCTTTTGTAGGCATTCTATCCTATGAAAACAACAGTTGAAATAAGGGCTGGAGATATATTGGTAAGAACTAATTTTCATTTTTTTCACAAACTCACGGCAAGCATCCCAAAAGTGTGACCACAGCACAATTTGTTCAGGCCTTACCTTATGGACTATCCACTCAGACGTTTAACCCATTGATGAGTAATGATTTAAGGGGGGCTTTTCTTGGCTTCTGAACAGAAGGTGCTGGAAAAAGTTTGTGAATCAAGAATTAGTTACAAGTACCAGCTATGAAACTTATGCTTTAGTAGAAAGTTTCATAACAAATCTTTTTTTTTTTCAATTTACTGTTAACAGGCTGCACGCTGTACATATGATTCAGCAGGATATGATTTACAAAAAACTGTTCACATGGGGTAAGCAATAACTAACTAGTCAGATAAAGTTCTGAAAGAGAAGAGTACAATGTATTTCAAGAGAACTTTTGATTAGTTAACAGAAAGTGATCCAGGCAAAGATAAACAAAGGTTTATCTTTTGGAATAGTATTGTGTGTCTGAAATGTTGACTTTCTCACTAAATAATTATATATACATGTAGACATGTGTGTGATAATCCTGCTAAATCAATCAAGTAACTTTAACTCACTGACTCCTGAATGGCTACTGCATGGCAAGTAAAATCATCTGGCGTGAGAGAGTAAAATCTATAAAGTCTCTTTCCTAGTCGTCAATGAACCACCCCCACACTAACAAGTAAAATAATATTGTTTGGCTTAGACAGTGTAAAATCTATTAATTAGGTGATTCCCTGGTTTTGCATTGCGCAACCCTACTGCGCATAATTTCTTGCGTCATTGGTGTGCACATTCGCTTGCGCACATTGATAAATGGCGGATTTTCACTGACGCCAAGATTTATCTGTCAAGGAATGGTTATTTTCTCCTGAATGAGCACGGTGACCCCTTCTTTTTACAGTGCATTTCACAAAACTTTTGACAGGCGATTTGCGAAGTTCGTTGTAAATTTCATAAGTTCGCTTCGAACTTGGGAATTTCAATACATAACTGTCAATCAAATGGCAAACTTTGAAACGAACTTGGGAATTTCGCGCCGAACTTCGTGGGAATGTGGCGAAGTAATTTCACCATCAGGAGTACACAACGAACACTTTTTCTGAATTCATCTGTTATTGACTTACACGATTTGTGGGCATCCGTTAAGACATTTTTGGTTAATATTGAACTACCCTGGGAAATAAATATCCGCTCTTCAGAGCCAGCTAGCAAGAGATTATTTTCCGAGGTCGCCAGCCAGCATCCATTATTTTGAGGCCTTTTCCCATCCAGGAAGGTATACATTTCGCTGTGGGCGCCAGCCAGCGGCATTTATCATAATGAAACCCTTCCCAGCCAGCGATAGTTATTGGAAATTTTCGTTTTGCCAGTAAATAATGCTCTTACGCCCCCCATCCCCCACCCCCGAAATTAAAACCATAGCAACAAGGGCACAATAATAAGACAGCGTGTTCATTTCTCGAAACGAACCATTGTGTGATTTACTTGGAAAAAAAATGCATTATTATTGTGCTGTCATCGCACTATGAGTAACAGACACCAACGCAAGCTCATAAGAGGTCACATCCAGATAGTCTGAAACCAAGGCAACAAGGGCACAATAATAATAAGACAGCGTGTTCATTTCTCGAAACGAACCATTGTGTGATTTACTTGGAAAGAAAATGCATTATTATTGTGCTGTCATCGCACTATGAGTAACAGACACCAACGCAAGGTAGTCTGAAACCAAGGCAACAAGGGCACAATAATAAGACAGCGTGTTCATTTTTCGAAGCGGATGATCGTGTGATTTACTTGGAAAGAAAATGCCTTATTATTGTGCTGTCATCGCACTATGAGTAACAGACACCAACGCAAGCTCATAAGAGGTCACATCCAGGTAGTCTGAAACCAAGGCAACAAGGGCACAATAATAAGACAGCGTGTTCATTTCTCGAAGCGGACGATCGTGTGATTTACTTGGAAAGAAAATGCATTATTATTGTGCTGTCATCGCACTATAAGTAACAGACACCAACGCAAGCTCATAAGAGGTCACATCCAGGTAGTCTGAAACCAAGGCAACAAGGGCACAATAATAAGACAGCGTGTTC
This sequence comes from Montipora foliosa, assembly GCF_036669935.1. Classification (NCBI taxonomy): domain Eukaryota; kingdom Metazoa; phylum Cnidaria; class Anthozoa; order Scleractinia; family Acroporidae; genus Montipora; species Montipora foliosa. The sequence continues at coordinate 26,817,388 of NC_090870.1, read as the reverse complement.
ATTTCTCGAAACGGATGATCGTGTGATTTACTTGGAAAGAAAATGCCTTATTATTGTGCTGTCATCGCACTATGAGTAACAGACACCAACGCAAGCTCATAAGAGGTCACATCCAGGTAGTCTGAAACCAGGGCAACAAGGGCACAATAATAAGACAGCGCGTTCATTTCTCGAAGCGGTTCATTTCTCGTCCCCGGCAAAAGAATATGCCCTTCACACCTAGGATTAGAATTCTTGACTCCGTAACTAACACCTACGCAAACCTTGAAATGAAAGATTATGTAAAATATCTTAGCTTGATGATTGATTCAAATCTTTCATGGAAATATCACATAGAATCTATCTGCCACAAAATCAGCAAGTCGATAGGAATTATAGCCAAGATTCGACATTATGTCCCGCGTCGTGTTTTACTTTCAGTGTACAACTCATTAATTGTCCCTTACATAACTTATGGTATTTGTGCTTGGGGTATTGTCCCTTGACATTTCAAAGAAAGATTGTAACTTTACAAAAACGGGCCTTACGTCTTTTTTACTTCTGTAAGTCTAAAGAACACACCGTACCCTTCTTTCTCAAATCAAATTGCCTTCCCCTACCTAGCCTATTTTTTAGAGACTGTAGCTATTTACTGTATGATATAAACAGACAGTCAGCACCAGCTAGTATACTCAATCAGTTTGTTAAAACAAGTCAGATTCACAATTACAGAACTAGATCTGTCTCTAGCGACTCGTTTTATTTTAAGTTCTCTAGAACTAATAAAATGTATTCCTTTTTCTCGAGAATTGGTGCCCAAATTTGGAACTCTATTCCTTACTCGATTAAACTACTTAAACGCTCGTTCTTTCGTAAAAAGATAAAGGAATTATTACTAAATTTCTTGCGGTCAGAAGATGATTATGTCGAAATCTCCCGTCTTATTAAGCTATTTAATACTTTAAGTTAGCCTCTTGTCATAATCTTAATGTACTTGTTTTGTTTTAGGTTAGTTCATTCTATTTACTGTGTAACTGTACAGTAATGTCTTTACTGTTATTTAGTCCATCTATAGATAACCTTGTACTTGTAGTATGTTCTCAGTTCTCCCCGCCTCGATTAGTGTATAAGCTTTTTTTCGGGGGGAAAGAAATGTAATTATTTATTTCTAATTTTCAATAAATTTTGTCGTTGTCGTTGTCGTAGATCGTGTGATTTACTTGGAAAGAAAATGCATTATTATTGTGCTGTCATCGCACTATGAGTAACAGACACCAACGCAAGGTAGTCTGAAACCAAGGCAACAAGGGCACAATAATAAGACAGCGTGTTCATTTCTCGAAACGGATGATCGTGTGATTTGCCTGGAGTAGTTTACTTTATGACTATGAAGTTTATCTGTTGTTTTCCGGTTTTGAACGGTGCTGTTTCGAATGGAACCTTAACTTCCGTTTGTGAAGTTTTCTATGTCAAGTGGATTTACATATCCACGGAACTCGGACCGATCTTTCATACTCATCTTTAAAATTACTATTTCTAATAACGCTTTGTGCTATAAAACCCCTGAGATAGGCAACAGAGAAGCTTCGCGACTCGGGCAATTTTGGAAAACTTCCAAAACACTCGTGCAATTAATCCTTAATAGTACTCGGCCCCATGCGATTACCTATACTAATCACGAGGACGGTTTTGGTAATCAAGAGGGCATGATTATTTGATCCTGATTGGTTAAAAGTTGCTTTATATCCAGAGAATGGTATTGGTAATGGTAATGAATTTATATAGCGCATTTCCTATTGGCATATTCAAATGCGCTTTACAAGCAAGTGATCTATGGGTGAGATCGGACATCAGCATATACAGGCGCCGCAAAGAAAGCAAAGTTACAAGACAATCTTCCAGATTCTGACTCTGATGAAACTGCTTTTTTTAACATATAAAACACACTTCAAGCGCTATTTCTGTTGACAGCAAAGGTTTATTGAATTGAACTTTAACGGAAATGAAAGCGTGTCAAGTTGATTGTCATTTGTCGCGGCATTAGTGAACGGGCTTCTCCCCTTTATGTGATAAACATGTAATCGCAATGTGCCCTCGTGCAATTAAGGATTAATTTTACTTGTATTTTCAAAGTTTTCCAAATTGCCCTCGTCGCTTCGTGACTCGGGCAATTTTATGAAAACTTTGAAAATACGCCTAAAATTAATCATTAATTGCCCTCAGGCCCTGCTATTACATATACAAATTAGCCAGTAAAATTAATAAAAGCAATGTTAAAGTGAAAAAACGTTCTATGGTTAAAAAAAGATTAAAAACAAAAGGTTTCGGCTATCAGTCCATAGCCTTTAACGAAAAACGTAAAAGGCTATAGACTGATAGCTGAAAGCTTACGTTTTAAAATCGTTTTTTAACAGAGAACGTTTTTTCACTTTAACATGTCTTATCCTGGTTACAGCTCTATTTTTATGAGCAGTGTTCTCAACCTTTTTATGCTACTATGAATTTCAGGGCATCTAGTCATGATGAGATGTGCAACTTTTACATAATGTACTTCAGTAACGCAGAGCGTCTCAAATATTCTGGCGGTGACTGTGGCGAACAGGATCATCCAGAGATTTTCGGGGATTTTCCTCCAGAATCTGACACTCCTCTTAAACCCATTCCTAGCACAGAGCCTACAGACACTGCAATGTCCAGTGATGATGTGGGAGCTTCCCCTACAGTCATTACACATACCACCAAGCTATATGATGATGTTACAAAGAGTCTACCTATCTATCCTACGGAGAGTGTGCAAGTAAAAGCCACAGAGCTTCAATCCCCTGAGCTCCAGGTTGTCAGCAACTGGCCAAATTTGACTGCTCTGGAAAATTCTAAACTAGGGCAAGTTACAGGAGTGGCAGTAGATTCTAAGGGACAAGTGGTGGTGTTCCATCGTGGCAGCAGAATATGGGATGACAGGTGTGATCATAGTTTGAGTTGCATTTTTGTATTCCTTATTTTTTAACCTAGCTTTTAAAAGATCAAGAGTATGACTTGTGGTAAAGATTCAAAGAAGCCTAGTATTGACAGATTCCAGCAAACCTCGCCTCTAGGTAGCCCATTTAATGTAACTCTTTTAGATTTTTGCGCTGAGATCACATCAAGATATTGCTTTTGTAACTCTCTCCACTGATTCAACAGTGATGTATAACATTCATCAGACAGAGAGATCCAGAGGATGCGTCAAGGAAGTTACAGAGACAATGGGACCCTAGGGAACAAGGGGACAAGGGGACATCCCTGGCCTCCCTTCCAAAACAAAGAAATTATTGTAAATTTCTATTCCTCTTCTAAGTTAAAGTGGCTGTGTCATGCAAAATGGTGTAATTTCATGACACCCAAAATGCCCAAAAAGTACAATGAC